>NC_048587.1:22114473-22414473 GCF_013265735.2 Oncorhynchus mykiss | reverse complement strand
ACAGCTCAGCCGCAAAGTGGTAGGTCACAAAAGCTCACAGAATTGGACTGCCGAGTGCTGAAGTTTATAACGCGTACAAATTGTCTGTCTTCGGTTGCAACACTCATTACCAAGTTCCAAACTGCCTCTGTAAGCAATCTCAGCACAATAACTGTTCATTGGCAGCTTCATGAAATATGTTTCCATGGCCGAGCAGCCACACACAAGCCCAAGATCACCATGCGCCATGCCAAGCGTCAGCTGGAGTGGTGTAAAGATTGCCACCATTGGACTCTGTAGCAGTGAAAATGCTTTCTCTGGAGTGATGAATCATGCTTTACCATCTAGTAGTCCAACGGATGAATCTGGGTTTGGCGGATACCAGGAGAACGCTACCTGCCTGAATGCATAGTGCCAACTGTAAAGTTTGGTGGAGGAGGAATAATGGTATGGGGCTGTTTTTCATGGTTCGGTCTACAATGATATTCTATATGAAAAAGTTTGAGGAAGGCAAATGTTTGAGGAAGACCCTTTCCTGTTTCAGTATGACAATGCCCCTGTGTACAAAGCGAGGTCCATACAGAAATGGTTTGTCGAGAACGGTGTGGAAGAACTTGACTGGCCTGCACAAAGCCCTGACCTCAAACCCATTGAACACCTTTGGGATGAATTGGAACGCCGACTGCGAGCCAGGTCTAATCACCCAACATCAGTTCCCGACCTCACTTATGCTCTTGTGGCCGAATTGAAGCAAGTCCATGCAGCAATGTTCCAACATCTAATGGAAAGCATTCCTAGAAGATTGGCAACTGTATTAGCAGCAAAGGAGATGTTCGAAGATCAGGTCTGTAGTGTGTATAAGAGATGTATAAACAGATTGAGTGCTTTAATGTGATTTTCATTATGTGGTTCTTAAAGAGAACACAGAGATATGAGACCAAGAAGGTGGAGAGAGATAAGTGTATTTACTAGAGGCACATAATCAAACACAGAGTGTGTGCTTGTGTGTGTGTGTGTGTGTGTGTGTGTGTGTGTGTGTGTGTGTGTGTGTGTGTTTGTGTGTGTGTGTGTGTGTGTGTGTGTGTGTGTGTGTGTGTGTGTGTGTGTGTGTGTGTGTGTGTGTGTGTGTGTGTGTGTGTGTGTGTGTGCGTGTGTGTGTGTTTGGTATTCCTCCTCAGTGGCCAGTCGATATGTTGTGAGATTATTCAGATCAGTGCGAGGTTGAACTCTCCTCATTGACTTGATGAAGGTTTAGTCCGGTTAAAAAGCTGACACACTCCATTACCAAGAACATTCCTCTATTGATTAAACCATTTCAGGGGCTGGACTTATCCTGAGGAGGAACTACTCAATGACATTCATCATTTATTTATCTTTCTTTCTATCTTTCGCTCTCTCTCTCCCTCTTAAAGGTGTGTGAGTTACGTACGTTGGTACAGTGGTTTATATAAGCCTGATAATTCCTGTATCGTCAAACTTGAAAGGTTTTGCCTTGTGAAATGAATCACCCATTTCACAGCCTACAGCACCATATTAATATCTTAGCAACACTACAGCAAAGGCTATGGGACAAAGCCTTTAGCCTTTAAACATGCATTACTCAAGTATGTTGTACATTATTGGGACCAGTTACCCAATCAAAGTCATTGACTGACAAGAGAGTCCAACTATTTGTTTTCTGTTGTTTTTTATATAATGACTCAGAGGTAAAACAGGTAAAAATGACTCCCTATAGAAATGTTGGTCAGAGAAAGCAGGTCATGATGGACAAAATATTGCAGAAGGGAACAAGTTATTTGGTTTGGAATGGAGCCGTAAGGCTGGAGATACACAAAGCAACTTTCACACCACTTTAGTTGCTTCTTGATTGCCCGTTCACCTACACTTTGTCTAACAAAGTCACAGTGCTTGGAACCAAAAATCTCAAATTGGACACCGGTCTAATGTCCATTGCTTGTGTTTCTTAGCCCAAACAAGCCTCTTCTTCTTATTGATGTCCTTTAGTAGTGGTTTCTTCGCAGCAATTAGATCATGAAGGCCTGATTTACGAAGTCTCCTCTGAACAGTTGATTTTGAGATGTGTGTTTCTTGAATTCTGTGAAGCATTTATTTGGGCTGCAATCTGAGGTGCAGGTAACTCTATTGAACTTGTCCTCTGCAGCAGAGGTAACTATGGGTCTTCCTTTCCTGTTGCGGTCCTCATTAGAGCTAGTTTCATCATAGCGCTTGATGATTTTTGCGACTGCACTTGTTTCAAAGTTCTTGAAATTTTCCGGATTGACTGACCTTCATGTCTTAAAACCTGTTAAGGATATGGCAGACATATGCCCCCTTTGGAGAGATTGGGTACCCCTAGTAAACTGAAAAAGAAAATCTGTCAAAAATTGCTAATATATGCATATAATAATTATTATTGGATAGAAAACATTCTAAAGCTTCTAAAACCGTTGGAATTATGTCTGTAAGTATAGCAGAACTCACAGGGCAGGCATTCTTCCAAACTAGTTTTTGTGGTCATGAAAGTTGGAGCAACTTTGACGTCATCGCCCCCACCCTTCCCAACCAGTTATGATTCTGGGGAGACTTTCTATGTCTTCCACTAGATGTCCTCATTCAGTAGAGCTTTAAATCGTTCAAATCCCGCGAATTGACCCTATGGGAGTGAAATTAGTGCGTGCCACGAGAAAATAGGTTGTGCGTTGTGGCGCGAATTGGTCCCAGCCATTCCTTTGTTCCAGCACTCAAGAGAAGGACAGACGATGGCCGATTGAATTGAAGTTTGTTTTGTGTGTGTAAAACATCATAAAGCTTGCTTCTGCACTTAGTTTGACCTGTTTAGTCGACATATAATATGTAATTTTGAAGTTTTGATGCGCAACTTTTCCGGACCAGAGGACATTTTGGGTGCATTTCAGCTGATGTTATTAGCAGTAGCTAATACAAAGACGCAAGACTTGAAACCAAACGATGTATTGGGTAAGTATGAAGCCTTCCAGAACATTCTGAACGAAGACCATCGAAGGTAAGGGAATATTTATGCTGAAATCTGTGTTTCTGTTGACTCCAACATTACGGAGAAATGTAGCTTGTATCTGAGCGCCATCTCAGCATATTGAATAGTGTGCAATTTCTGTAACGTTAAAAATAAATCTAACAAAGCGGTTGCATAAAGAAGCAGTGTATCTTTCTAACTATATGTAGAACATGTATATTTAGTCAAAGTTTATGATGTCTATTTACGTTATCTTGCCGCGCTACCTAGATTTCCTGCGGACATTTTTGAGTAATTTCTGAACGTGAACTCAATGTAAATGGACATTTATGGATATAAATGGCATATTATTGAAAAAAAATGTAATGTAATGTCCTATTACTGTCATCTGATGAAGATTTTCAAAAGGTTAGTGAACGATTTATTTTTTAATCCTGCGTTTGTTGATTGCATGTTTTGGCTATTCAAATGAGCTGTGTCTGGTGGTGGTTTGACATATATATGTGCTATGTTTTCGCCGTAAAACATTTTAGAAATCTGACTTGCTGGCTAGATGAACAAGGTGTTTATCTTTCATTTGAGCTATTGGACTTGTTAATGTGTGGAGGTTAAATATTTCTAAGAATATTTTTGCGTTCCATGCGCCACCGTTCCATCTGAACGTGGGAGGGTAGAGTCCCAAATGGGAACCAATATCTTAGAAAGGTTAAAGTAATGATGGACTGTCCTATCTCTTTGCTTATTTGAGCTGAGCTGAAGTTATGTTACTTGCAACCTGAAACTGCAACAAAAAATGCAAAAAAGTTGCATTGTGTACTGTAACTCCATTCTAATCAGACCTGGGTTCAAATGCATGTGTATTTTAGTATTTGTTATTTAAATACTTACAGTTGAAGTCGGAAGTTTACATACACATTAGCCAAATACATTTAAACTTAGGTTTTCACAATTCCTGACATTTAATCCTAGTAAAGATTCCCTGTCTTAGGTCAGTTAGGTTCACCACTTTATTTTAAGAATGTGAAATGTCAGAATAATAGTTTATTTCTTTCATCACATTCCCAGTGGGTCGGAAGTTTACATACACTCAATTAGCATTTGGTAGCATTGCCTTTAAATTGTTTAACTTGGGTCAAACGTTTCGGGTAGCCTTCCACAAGCTCCCCACAATAAGTTGGGTGAATTTTGGCTCCTTCCTCCTGACTGTTGTAACTGAGTCAGGTTTGTTGGCCTCCTTGCCCGCACACACTTTTTCAGTTCTGCCTACACATTTTCAATGGGATTGAGGTCAGGTCTTTGTGATGGCCACTCCAATACCTTGACTTTGTTGTCCTTAAGCCATTTTGCCACAACTTTGGAAGTATGCTTTGGGTCATTGTCCATTTGGAAGACCCATTTGCGACCAAGCTTTAACTTCCTGACTTATGTCTTGAGATGTTGCTTCAATAATTGCTTCATAGTTGCTTCATAATTGTCCTACCTCATGATGCCATCTATTTTGGGAAGTGTACCAGTGTACCAGTGCCTCCTGCAGAAAAGAACCCCCACAACATGGTGCTTCACGGTTGGAATGGTGTTCTTCAGCTTGCAAGCATCCCCTTTTTTCCTCCAAACATAATGATGGTCATTATGGACAAACAGTTCTATTTTTCTTCATCAGACCAGAGGACATTTCTCCTAAAAGTATGATCTTTGTCCCCATGTGCAGTTGCAAACTGTAGTCTGGCTTTTTTATGGCGGTTTTGAACCAGTGGCTTCTTCCTTATTGAGTGGCCTTTCAGGTTATGTCGATATAGGACTCGTTTTACTGTGGATATTGATACTTTTGTACCTGTTTCCTCCAGCATCTTCACAAGGTCCTTTGCTGTTGTTCTGAGATTGATTTGCACTTTTTGCACCAAAGTACGTTCTACTCTAGGAGACAGAACGCCTCTTATTCCTGAGCAGTATGACGGCTGCGTGGTCCCATGGTGTTTCTACTTGCGAACTACTGTTTGTACAGATGAACGTGGCATTTGGAAATTGCTCCCAAGGATTAACCAGTCTTGTGGAGGTCTGCCATTTTTTTTCTGAGGTCTTGGCTGATTTCTTTTGATTCTCCCATGATGTCAAGCAAAGAAGCACTGTGTTTGAAGGTAGGCCTTGAAATACATCCACAGGTACACCTTCAATTGTCTCAAATTAGGTCAATTAGCCTTTCAGAAGCTTCTAAAGCCATGACATAATTTTGTGAAATTTTCCAAGCTGTTTAAAGGCACAGTCAACTTAGTGTATGTAAACGTCTGACCCACTTTAATTGTGATACAGTGAATTATAAGTGAAATAATCTGTCTGTAAACAATTGTGCACAAAGTAGATGTCCTAACCGACTTGCCAAACCTATAGTTTGTTTACAATAAATTAGTAGTAAGGATTGGAGGACCAATGCGCAGAGTGGTACGTGTTCATGCTCTTTATTAAAACAAGCGAACACTGAAACAAAACAATAAACAACACGTGAAATAACCAACCGAAACAGTTCCATGTGGAACATACAGACACAGAAAATAAACACCAGTGTATGATTCTCAATCAGAGACAACTAATGACACCTGCCTCTGATTGAGAACCATACCAGGCCAAACGCAAAACACAACATAGAAAATGGAACATAGACAACCCACCCAACTCACGCCCTGACCATACTAAAATAAAGACATAACAAAAGAACTAAGGTCAGAACGTGACAGCGGTTGAAAAACAAGTTTCAATGACTCCAATCTCAGTGTATGTAAACTTCCGACTTCAACTGTATGTTGTATTGTGTATGTGAGTATTTTTAAATAGTGTGGCCCAAATCAACTTATTCTAGATAATAGCAACTATTTCCCACAAATAGCCTACTATTCGAAAGTATTTACAAATACTTGGGTTAAATAAATGGGAGTGTATTTGAGTCAGTGTATTTTTGTTTTTCCAAATACATTCCAATATTCAACTACTTGTCTTTCAAATAAAAATATTGAAATACGTACTTCCAAATGTCTTTGAAATTCATTGAAATACCCTAAATTATTATTTGAACCCAGATCTGAGCCTAACTCAGGAAAACTGTTCTTCTCCATGCTACTGCTCTGAACCATACCCTATAATTAGACTATTGGGACCAATGCAGAACTACCTCACAGCTTTCCTTCTCATTTAAAACCCATCGGCCAGTCGGAATAACTCTGTTTGCAGTACAGCCTGCCCAGAACAACAATCACACACACACAGGCCTGATTGCGCAGGCACTACCTCTGTGATTGCATCTTAAGTGAGTAATTATCCATGTCTCTCCCACTCTCAGCCAGCTAACTCTCTGATTGTGTTTCTCTCGCTGTGGACAATGTCTTTATTTACGGGAGACCACACTACAGTTGAATTAAGTCTGAGAAATAGTTCAAATCGGAAACTGTGATGTGAGCATGCCATGCTTTTGTTTTAGGCAATAGAGCATGGTAATGGAGTCATAGCACAAACTGAAGATGCACACCCAAAAAACACTGTCCCGAAGGCATAGTGGAAATGTTGGTTCCGTCATTCAATACTGCTTTGGTTATGTTCAACTAAGCACAGCAGAGACTGTCAGTTGAACCTGTCTAGTGTCAAATGGAATATGCATGAGTTTACAGCAATAATGTGTGAGTACAATTGGCCAACCCAGACCTTAGACCCTGAACTTATAACAGCTTTGATGTTATCCCAAATGACTAAGGCTATATTTTACAGCCAGCTGCTGTACGGTCAGTATTTATTCTATGTATACTGCTAGGCCATACTGTATGGTGTTTGTGTATTCTATACCACACAGCATAGTCCATGTTTCATGTTTACCGCACTCCGTGACTAATTTACCTCTTTGTGTTTATTAGGGCATCAAAGTCCTAATCAGTGTTAGGTTCCGAGAGGAGAGGGGGGAGAGAGAGGAGAGGAGGTGCAGACTATTCTTTAGCCTAATGGCCAATTAAGGCCTGCTAAACGTGAAGGCAGGAGCAGGATCTACTTCCAACCCCCTGTGAGACTCTGCTTCTCACTGGAACAGTTACGCACTAATTTTCCCTGGACACACAAACAGAAAGACACTTTCTCTCTTGTTCTCTCTAACATGGTAACTCAAACACATGGTCACTCACTCATATGGTTACTCCCTCCCTCACTTACTCTCTCTCTCTCCCTTTCTTTTAGTGACAGAGAGATAGGAAAAGAGAGCAGCAAATTTAAGCTGCATCCTATACATTATGCTCAGTCTAAATGACCTAAATAAGGAATTCAATACCCTGGGTCTGAATAGGGAGCTTAGTCCACATATTTATTGAATGCAGGCTCTTTGTCCAATGCAAGAACATTCTGTGGTTTTGTGGGGGTTTAGACTTTGCTCCTGTGGTCCAATGGAGAGGAAATCAGATCTCTCTCTCTCTCTCTCTCTCTCTCTCTCTCTCTCTCTCTCTCTCTCTCTCCTCAGCAGAGAGAAATACCCTAAATTAGAAGGGGTTTTTCGTGAAGGGGTTACACAGTGGCTTGATTGATCGGATCAGATCAGATGGCCAGTGACAGGAAGTGGGAATCAGAAAAGTTAGACAGGAGCAAAACCGGAGCATATACAGTAAATCATTAATAGGGATAAGATTACAGTAGTCAAGTAGTCCACTGTATGATCATTTAATGTTGAGGTGGGCATTACGCATGAACAAAACAAAAAATGTCTCAAAGATCAAACGGCATATTTTGGCTTTAACTTGAAAGGTCCCCAAGAAAGCTAAAGTAATCTGCCTAAATGACTTCAGCACCATAGCACTCACGCTGGTAGACATATTTTCTTAACTGTATATTCTTAAAACTACATTGTTGGTTAAGGGCTTGTAAGTAAGCATTTCACTGTAAGGTCTACTACACCTGTTGCATTCGGCGCATATGGCAAACACAATTTGATTTGATTTGAAATGTAAGTTTTTTTCCTGGAAAACGGAAGGTTTATTGTTGTTGGAATCTGCAGTAGGCCTACCATCTTTCTAGTCATTTTATTCCCTTGTGACACTAGCTGCCCACACTGCAGATAGACACAGACACACGCATACACACCATCCCTGTGGCCATGTTTGGAGGTAGGGCCCATCTACATGCACAGCGTGTAATGATGTCTAAGAGCTATTTCATGGTGCAGGTTTGGTTTGAATTAGAGGCCAGCGGGAGAGCATGCTGTCTCTCTTTCGCACACGCATGCACACTCGCAAACAGACACACACACACACACACACATCAAATACAGTATGTCCATACGCATTGCAGACATTTACAACAAGAAAGACACACACACAGGGACAGACACAAGCATGAAAACATCTCACGCACAACCTGCCATACATGAAAAAGTATCCACCATTAAGGACAAGTATGTGCTCTATGTGGTAGGTAGCGCCATATGAGAATGAATACATCTAGATTGAGTACATGTATGAATTCTGAGAACAAGGCTCTGAAAGACAGACAGCTGTTGGAGGAGTGTGTGTGACGGTGTGTGTGACCTTTTTAAGATCCAGACAAACTGATAAACACGCTCCCTCTGTGCCTGTCATTTACAGGTTGGGTATTGACGTCCTACAGCCCATTCCCATGAGACTCACACACACATACAGCACACATACACACACGCACACACACACACACAAAACAGTCTGTTATTCATATCTCTATTATAATTGCCTATGATTTCATATTACCCACCCTGTAGCTTCAGGCATGCAGGTGTCTATTCATTTCATCAAAACAATGGCTTTCTCTCCTATCATGTCTCTGGCCTCCCTTCTTCATTAGCCGGGGCTAACAACGGAGCGTGTGCTCCCTGAAGTTATGGTCAAGGGTGCCTCGTTGAGCTTGGTTTCTCGTAGGGGTTGAATGCCAGTGAGAGAAAGGCTTGGGGGTGATGTTCTGGGGAAAACGAGCATAAGCTCCTTATCACAAGACATTAGGCTGACACCGGGCGGTGAGCGCTTGTGTCAACCGCTCCAGCCATTTGGAGACGGCTGCCTCAGGGTGAGACGTCAGTGGCCAAAACTAGCCGCCTGACGGAGGACTAGGACTGGGAACAGACACACCAAGACACATGTGCATGTCCACAAAAACGCATACACAAAGACACATATGAGCGTGGGTACACATAAGCACACATATAGTATGTCAAGGTCTCTCCCGCCCATACTTAACATGCATGTACTCAAAAACAAACAGGTATGCATACCCAAAACCCAAAACATATAAAAAGGATACCAGTTAGAAAGGTCGACGTCTGTCCCCCCCCCCACTGAAGTCGAATTAGCATAATACAAAAATCCCCATAAAAATCGGTCAGTTTAAGCTGGAGATAACAGGGTTTTTTTTTGCATTGGATGGGCCTCAATCCACCACATGCGTCTATGTCGCACTTTTGCATCTGCGGTGAAAGGTGACAGAGCTCGAACCGTGTTTGTCAGACCATGAGACGTCCCGAAAAAAGGTCTTCTCACAGAATCAGCTGTCCCGTCCAAATGGCCTAAAAACGTATGAACCCTCTATGGAAAGATGAGATCCTCTGTTTTGCTCTAAGACTCCCACAAGAGTCTTGGAACTCGTCTGAAGTCAGTACAGCCGACATGCCAACTTCTGTCTGTAGCGTAAGAATAGTTTGGGCTACACACTAATATCACCTGTGGAGAACTATCGGTTGTTCCATGTACAGAATCTGTTATTCAATGTGTTTGTATGGGCTAATAGCAGTAAGGCCAAATACAGTTTTTGATATATATATTTTTTTATTGGTACTTCAAGGCTTCTTAAAAATGTAAAATCAAACGGGAAAATGATGGCATGACTTTCTTAAAATATTTCCATGTAGTTTAGTAGAACCCCACCCCCCTTCCCCAGGCTTAGACAGTGCTTAGACTCTTATGGGCTTATATCCCTCTATGGAAAGGTGTGACTCTCACGAAGACGTATGTGTCGGTTGTTTTGCTCTAGGATGCCCACAGGCCTCACAAGACTCATCTGTCGGTCCCCCGGTACAAATGTAAAAACTGAATGGAAGTACAGTGTATATGCTGTATAGAGACTGCTGGGTGCCAAAAATAAGGTAATAAATACATGTAAAAAAAAAGATTGAAAAAGTTTCCTGATCATTCTTATATCTCTCAGATATCCTGTTACGGCTGCTGTCCCTGTACAGGGATCAACATCAGCGGACATCAGCGGAAATTTCAGAGTGACAACTAATAGTACTCGATACAACTCAAACTTTAATTAAAACACACATGCAGGTACTCAATTAAAGCTACACTCGTTGTGAATCTAACCAACATGTCAGATTTTTAAAATGCTTTTCGGCGAAAGCATGAGAAGCTATTATCTGATAGCATGCAACCCCGAAATAACCAAAGGGGACGTAAACAAAATAATTAGCGTAGCCGGCGCTAAACAAAACGCAGAAATAAAATATAAAACATTCATTACCTTTGACGAGCTTCTTTGTTGGCACTCCTATATGTCCCATAAACATCACAATTGGGTCTTTTTTTTCGATTAAATCCGTCCATTTATACCCAAAATGTCCATTTATGAAGCCCATCTGATCCATGAAAAAGCACCGTTCCAAAACGCACCGTCATTTTTTTAAATTAAAAAAGTTACCTATAAACGTTGACAAAACACTTCAAACTACTTTTGTAATCCAACTTTAGGTATTAGTAAACGTTAATAATCGATCAAATTGATCACGGGACGATCTGTATTCAATAGCTGCACGTTTTGAAATCATGGTCCACATTCTCTCTTTCATAACTTCCTGTGGTGTGCTCGACGACAGGAAGTGCCTATTCCTCATTTTACCAAGGATTAATTTAAAATCAATTGACAGTACTGGTGACATTGTGTGGAAGCTGTAAACAGGGCTCTTATCTATTTTCCCTTGCCATAGACAATACAGAGACTGGCGGAGGGATATTTTGTTTTGTTTTTTTGTGAACAGTTTTCCTTGGGATTTTTCCTGCTAAACGTGTTCTGTTATAGTCACAGACATGATTCAACCAGTTTTATAAACTTCAGAGTGTTTTCTATCCACACATACTAATCGGCATATACTATATGCATATACTATATTCCTGGCATGAGTAGCAGGACTTTGAAATGTTGCACGATTTTTAACAAAAAGCTGCAAAAATTCGCAGCCTCTTTATATAGGACAGACACTTCAGAACAAACTTCCTTTCGATTTTTTTTTTTTTTTTTGGGGGGGGGGGGGGCTATTTGTTGCTCCATGTAGCAAATATTTTGTTCAATGTGTTTGCATGGGCTAATTGCAGTAAGGCCAAATAAATATGTTCATCAAATAATTATGTTTACCTAATTTTTTACTACTTTAAGGAGTTTTACAATTCCGAATCAAATAACAAAATGATCCTTGGTATGACCTTCTTAAAACAAGTCCATATAGCTTAGCTGAACCCCCCCCCCTGCTTAGACAGGGTTTAGACTCAAATGGGTTAAACCTTATATCACAAAATGAGTTTGAGAAAGTAAAAGTTATGGTTATACAACTATGCCCTAACATGCAGCCATGTAAGGAAATAAGAAAGTGACAGTGCATCCGGCTAAATGTTCCTCATTAATTGTGCCCGCACGACATCCAGCCCCATATGGCATCCATTTATCTAACTCTCAGACAACGCCTCAGCTACAGTACTATATATACAATTTTAATATTATATGCTGTTTATAATGTACAACAAGAAAGTGGTTAATCATTATTTACTTCTAAAGGAAGAGACAGGTTTTAAATTTTTAATTAACAGAAATGGTAGATAATTTATTCGTGGCATAGTTTTTCAGAAGTAAAACATCTGTCCGAGAATTATTTTTGTGTTGTTTATTCATTTGGAAAATATCTAACCTTTTACTTTGTTAAACTAAAGAATCCCAATCATATTTTACCGAAATAATAAGGCAGGAAAATAATTGTACAGTTATTGCCTAAAACACTCTGTTATAATGAATTATAAATAAACTAAGAGGATAACATTTTAGAGATTAGATCTTATATCTGTAGTGATTGGTCTGATCTGGCAGCGGTCAGTGTAGATGCCCGAGGGTCATCAGTCATCAGTAACGCTGGGTGTCAGACCGTTGACATTTCAGAGGGACGGGAATTTACCCTACCCTGTCCCAACAAAGAGAGGATGATGATGCCAAGGGCAGTGTGTGCGTGCGTGTGTGTGTCCATGTCTGCTTGCCTATATGTGTGTGACTCAAGTAAAATTGTATTTACTGTTAACAATCATTTTTATCAGAAAATACATTTTAAAACCATCTCCGAGACATTAATTGAATTGTAACATTCACATTGCACTGCATCCATATCTCTGTGGATGTGAATGTATTGTGAAATGTGGAGCAGGATCATATGCTAAATTTAATGACTTGGGTTAGGCTTCAGATCAAATTGAATATGAAGCGAGTGTGGTCTTCATCTCTATGCCTCCCACACACATACAGAAACAGACTCACATACACAGACACAGAAACACACACATACAGAAACACACACACAGGTCAGAGAATCCCAGTGGCCCAAAAACTGGCAGGCATCCTCCACTGTGCTCCAGTGATCCAGCAGGCTTTCTTTTACACTCTGCCAAGATGCATTCCCCTACACACTGGCCATTGCATCCTATTCTCCTCTCCAATCAGCCATTATTCTCTGCGCTCACTCACACACACTTAACACAGAGAAATATGGGAACATGAGGCTTATTTGTGGACATTTGCTTTGTTAAGTTTCAAAACTGTTTCCATATTAAAGATGGAGAGTACATAATTGAAACAAACAGACAGCCTTGGTCTCTGAATAAAGGAATATAATGAAGAACAATACAACAAAAGAGAAGAACAAAAATGAATGTAGAAAAATGAGTAATGACCTACTAGTAAGTGTGTAGGTCCCATTATCTGTGAATAGTTCTTAGGTATACTGTGTAAAGAAAAATGGGTTATTCACACAAATCTTATATTTCGGTGTCACTAATAGTATTGTAGCAGCTTGGTCTATAGAGCCCTATGTATACCAACACCAAAGCTGTCCTGTTCTCCTCTCCACTTCTCCACAATGACCCATATCTCCTCAGACTGGGGCAGTTTCAGTCCTCACTGCATCCCTTCCTTTATCCCCCGCCCCAACCTCTCCAATGCTCTAAAATCCTCTGTGTCTACCTTTTTTGTCACATTCAAAGCCTCCCAGCCACTGTGGCAAGTAGATAAAAAAGATCTACCAGACAGTCAGATTCTTTACAACCAATAACCCCCCCCCCCCCCCCAAACATGGATGAATATCCTTTGTAATGTTTCTAAAACAAGAATTGTATCAGTAAGAAGTGATGTGGTATATTGTTCAACGTTATTTCATTTTTTTGTGACCAATGTCTTTTAACCAAAATATCCCAGATAAGACAAACATTTTCAGCTGCCCCTTTAAGGGCTAGATGTTACCGTGGCAACGAGCTGCTGGAGTCCTCAGTGACAGCATGCCTGTGAGAGAGAGTGTGACTAGTAGCCTAGCAGTTGAACCAAACTCAAACATTTAAAAACAACTTAGCTTGTGAACAAAACTATTTAAATTGCCAAGAAACACGAAGGCAAAGTCTCACTTTAGTAGACTTTCCAGTCCATTAGACGAAATGTAATGCCTTTGCGCAGCGCTTCCCCTGTTGCTGAGTGTCGCATGAGGTGGGATGTACAATACTATAGCAGTGGTCACTAATGGGTCGGTTGCAATCGATTAGTCGATCTCCAAGGCTTTCCTAGTTGATCGCCAAACATTTCTGTAATAAAACAAATAATAAAGCCTAGTTTTTATTTGTTTCGCTTTGTTTGCATTCGGTGCAATTGATTCAGCTGCCCTGCGAGCTAGGTGTTCCCATTTTGAACTATTTCAGGAAGGTACAAACTTCACCCACCCTGCGGGCCTGGAGACAAAATCAAGTGCACCTATAGGCCTACCTCTGACCAATCAGATAGCTCAGATCAGTGTCTTTTTTAAATGTATTTTTATTTTACCTTTATTTAACCAGGTAGGCCAGTTGAGAACAAGTTCTCATTTACAACACCAACCTGGTCAAGATAAAGCAAAGCAGTGTGACACAAACAACAACACAGAGTTACACATGGAATAAACAAACATACAATCAATAACACAATAGAAAAGTATATATACAGCGTGGTAAGTTAAGGGAGGTAGGGCAATAAATAGGCCATAGTGGTGAAATAATTACAATTTAACAATTAAACACTGGAGTGATAGATGTGCAGAAGATGAATGTGCAAGTAGAGATACTGGGGTGCAAAGGAGCAAAAATATAAATAACAGTATGGGGATGAGGTAGTTGGATGGGCTATTTACAGATGGGCCATGTACAGCTGCAGTGATCTGTGAGCTGCTCTGACAGCTGGTGCGTAAAGTTAGAGAGGGAGATATGAGTCTCCAGCTTCAATGATTTTTGCAATTTGTTCCAGCCATTGGCAGCAGAGAACTGGAAGGAAAGGCGGCCAAAGGGGGAATTGGATTTGGGGGTGACCAGTGAAGTATACCTGCAGTGTATGCAGTCATTGGTCTGCAGCTTCCCGAAGCCCACAGTTAAATACAGTGCCTTGCGAAAGTATTCGGCCCCCTTGAACTTTGCGACCTTTTGCCACATTTCAGGCTTCAAACATAAAGATATAAAACTGTATTTTTTTGTGAAGAATCAACAACAAGTGGGACACAATCATGAAGTGGAACGACATTTATTGGATATTACAAACTTTTTTAACAAATCAAAAACTGAAAATTGGGCGTGCAAAATTATTCAGCCCCTTTACTTTCAGTGCAGCAAACTCTCTCCAGAAGTTCAGTGAGGATCTTTGAATGATCCAATGTTGACCTAAATGACTAATGATGATAAATACAATCCACCTGTGTGTAATCAAGTCTCCGTATAAATGCACCTGCACTGTGAGTGTCTCAGAGGTCCGTTAAAAGCGCAGAGAGCATCATGAAGAACAAGGAACACACCAGGCAGGTCCGAGATACTGTTGTGAAGAAGTTTAAAGCCGGATTTGGATACAAAAAGATTTCCCAAGCTTTAAACATCCCAAGGAGCACTGTGCAAGCGATAATATTGAAATGGAAGGAGTATCAGACCACTGCAAATCTACCAAGACCTGGCCGTCCCTCTAAACTTTCAGCTCTTACAAGGAGAAGACTGATCAGAGATGCAGCCAAGAGGCCCATGATCACTCTGGATGAAATGCAGAGATCTACAGCTGAGGTGGGAGACTCTGTCCATAGGACAACAATCAGTCGTATATTGCACAAATCTGGCCTTTATGGAAGAGTGGCAAGAAGAAAGCCATTTCTTAAAGATATCCAAAAAAAGTGTTGTTTAAAGTTTGCCACAAGCCACCTGGGAGACACACCAAACATGTGGAAGAAGGTGCTCTGGTCAGATGAAACCAAAATTGAACTTTTTGGCAACAATGCAAAACGTTATGTTTGGCGTAAAAGCAACACAGCTGAACACACCATCCCCACTGTCAAACATGGTGGGGCAGCATCATGGTTTGGGCCTGCTTTTCTTCAGCAGGGACAGGGAAGATGGTTAAAATTGATGGGACGATGGATGGAGCCAAATACAGGACCATTCTGGAAGAAAACCTGATGGAGTCTGCAAAAGACCTGAGACTGGGACGGAGATTTGTCTTCCAACAAGACAATGATCCAAAACATAAAGCAAAATCTACAATGGAATGGTTCAAAAATAAACATATCCAGGTGTTAGAATGGCCAAGTCAAAGTCCAGACCTGAATCCAATCGAGAATCTGTGGAAAGAACTGAAAACTGCTGTTCACAAATGCTCTCCATCCAACCTCACTGAGCTCGAGCTGTTTTGCAAGGAGGAATGGGAAAAAATGTCAGTGTCTCGATGTGCAAAACTGATAGAGACATACCCCAAGCGACTTACAGCTGTAATCGCAGCAAAAGGTGGCGCTACAAAGTATTAACTTAAGGGGGCTGAATAATTTTGCACGCCCAATTTTTCAGTTTTTGATTTGTTAAAAAAGTTTGAAATATCCAATAAATGTCATTCCACTTTATGATTGTGTCCCACTTGTTGTTGATTCTTCACAAAAAAATACAGTTTTATATCTTTATGTTTGAAGCCTGAAATGTGGCAAAAGGTCGCAAAGTTCAAGGGGGCCGAATACTTTCGCAAGGCACTGTATATAGTCAACTCTACTTCGTGATATTTCAAAACTTTAAAAAACATGACTATTGAGAGAGAGAGAGAGAGAGAGAGAGAGAGAGAGACTGTCAACAAATACAGCAGAGGGCTGTTGTTTTAATGAGTGACTTAATGTTTTAGATTTTATTCAGCACTGTTCACACCTTATTCAACACTTTCATAAGCCATAAAACGCCTTCTCCTTGTCCACTTGCACCCCAAAGTGTATCGATAAACTTGGCAATTATTATTAGCGGCTTGTGTCTTTTTAATATGGAGGGATATTTCCCGTTCTCTGTTCGTACGAGTAACAACATGAATTGGTGCATGTCAGAAATAATTAAGTGTGACTTGAATTTCATCGTCAGCTGGAAGACGGTGTTCCCTTTATGGTCAGTCATCCCTCAGCGGAGGGAGGGATCGCTGACCATCAGATGCAGGCGCCATCAGTCCAGTAAAACAGAAAAAATGCAAATATTTTTTCAATTTTTGCTTCACAAGTAATAAAACAAATAATATATAACCAGTGTGATCATACGTATATACTGTACTCGATACCATCTACTGCATCTTGCCTATGTTCTGTACCATCACTCATTCAAATATCTTCATGTACATATTCTTCATCCCTTTACACGTGTGTACAAGGTAGTAGTTTTGGGATTGTTAGGTTAGATTACTCGTTGGTTATTACTGCATTGTCGGAACTAGAAGCACAATCATTTCGCTACACTCACATTAAGATCTGCTAACCATGTCTATGTGGCAAATACATTTGATTTGATTTGATTTTGAGGAGTGACTTCAACTAGATTTGGCTGCCATCTGTTGCACAAGTATAGTAACTACACTGGGCAGCTAGTCAAATGAGACTTTAATAAGATATGCCATTTAGCAGACGCCTTGATGCAAAGCGACCTGGTTACATGGTAGTGGAAACAGATCATAGAAACAGGATTACAAACATACATAGTCAATTATTGGGTTATTTAGGTGTTTTTATGAGTTCCACTGAAACAAGAAGAGGATTCTAATAAAAGGCACGTCTTTGTCTCATGCACCGGATCAATAGACAAACAACTGTAGCATACCTTAAAGGGGCAATCAGCTGTTGCTACATCAATTTTTTTTGCACTTAAAAATGTATGATATGTATCTATTGATTCCTGAAGAATCTAACTTATAAATGCCTCATGAGCTTAGTTCAACTGTCGTAGCCGAACAGAACCCCAAATATAAGCTTGTTTTAATCCAATTTTGTAAACATAAAATATGTAAGCAAACACCATAGAGCCTCAAAACATGGTTAAAACTATCATTTTTATATAATGGATAGTCAGTCCTTGCATCTATCGCTCTTTGAATTTGAGAGTGGTTACATTTCTCCAGTCCCTCAGCTTTTTACTGAAAGAGGAGCAGGGAAGACACTTTCTTATTGTTTCAACTGCCAATTTAAGAAGTTAAATTGCAGATTAAATACAAACAAAAATACGTTAGAGATACTATAAAAACAGCACATCACTCCCACTGTTGGTGAATACAAACCATGTAGGACAGCAAACAATCAATCAATCAAATGTATTTGACAAAGACCTTTTTTTACATAAAAATAATAACCACAGTGGTTAAAGAGGGGGCAACAGGTCAACACCTCAGGAGCAAATGTCAGTTGGCTTTTCATAGCTGAGCATTCATAGGTCAAGACAGCACGTCTGGGGAAAAAGGGAGAGAGAGAGTCGAAACAGCAGGTCCGAGGCAAGGTAGCACGTCCGTTTGTATTATTATCCTAGAAGTACCTACGTCCTCTTCATACATACACCAAATTACACACTTACAACCCTTAGGCTTGCTACAAAATATAGGTTAGGCTATAGCTTACCTCAATGTGTTGCAGGCATCTCTCTAATCCCTCCCTCTCCAAGGAATAGCTGTTCTACACTTCGGTCATATGCACAGTCTCCAGGGCGAGGATCAGGTGGGAAGCAGAGTCCAGGATGGTGTAAGTGCCAAAGGAGGCACAATGGCCTGGCGAATTACAACAGTGCGCCTCCAGATACGATAACAGGACTGTCACCAATTGTATGACCATCGTTATGTTTAGAGGAAAAAGGGGGAGGCTTGCAAAGCCGAAGAACACCATCCCAACCGTATAGCATGGGGGTGGCAGCATCATGTTGTGGGGTTGCTTTATTTCAGGAGGGACTGGTGCACTTCACAAAATAGATGGCTTCATGAGGAAGGACAATTATGTGGATATATTGAAGCAACATCTCATGACATCGGTCAGGAAGTTAAAACTTCTTGCGACTAGGGGGCGATATTTTAATTTTTGGATGAAAAACGTTCCCGTTTTAAACAAGATATTTTGTCATGAAAAGATGCTCGACTATGCATATAATTGAAAGCTTTGGATAGAAAACACTCTGACATTTCCAAAACTGCAAAGATATTGTCTGTGAGTGCAACAGAACTGATGTTACAGGCGAAACCCAGATAAAAATCCAACCAGGAAGTGCCGCATTTTTTTAAACCGCCTCATGCCAATGACTACTTATATGGCTGTGAATGAGTTACGAATGAGCTTACGTTTTCTACGTATTCCCCAAGGTGTCTACAGCATTGTGACGTCTTTTTACGCATTTCCGTTGAAGAATAGCCGTAAGGGACCATGTTTAGCATGTGGTCACACTGTGTCTCCCGCAGAAAATACTGAGGTAGCCATTTTTCCAATCGCTTCTTATGAGAAACCAATTGCCTCGACGGGTATATTATCGAATATATATGTTAAAAACACCTTGAGGATTGATCCTAAACAACGTTTGCCGGTTTCTGTCGATATTATGGAGCTAATTTGGAAAAAAGTTTGGCGTTGTAGTGGTAGCATCTTCCGGTCGATTTCTCAGCATGATGAACAAACGGGAGCTATTTCGCCTACAAAAATAATATTTTTGGAAAAAAGGAACATTTGCTATCTAACTGGGAGTCTTCTGAGTGAAAACATCCAAAGTTCTTCAAAGGTAAATTATTTAATTTGGTTGCTTTTGGCTTAAGGACAACAAAGTCAAGGTATTGGAGTGGCCATCACAAAGCCTTGACCTAAATCCTATATAGCATTTGTGGGCAGAACTGAAAAAGTGTGTGTGAGCAAGGAGGCCTACAAACCTGACTCAGTTACACCAGCTCTGTCAGGAGGATTGGGCCAAAATTCGCCCAACTTATTGTGGGAAGCTTCTGGAAGGCTAACCAAAACCTTTGACCCGAGTTAAACAATTTAAAGGCAATGCTACCAAATACTAATTGAGTGCATGCAATCTTCTGACCCACTGGGAATGTGGTGAAAGAAATACAAGCTAAAATAAACAATTCTCTCTACTATTATACTGACATTTCACATTCTTAAAATAAAGTGGTGATCCTAACTGACCATAGACAGGGAATATTTATTTGGTTTAAATGTCAGGAATTGTGAAAAACTGATTTTAAATGTATTTGGCTAAGGTGTATGTAAACTTCCAACTTCAACTGTAGATGCGCAGTTGGTTTGCAAGCTGTCGCAACGACATGGTCTCCAGGCTGAGGGAGTGACAAGTTTCCACAAATATGGAGTGGAAGCCACCAGTAAGAAAGGCCGCTGATGGCAACAACAGATTCCCTGTAAACAACTTTCCCACTCTGGTCTGGGACTCCCACTTCCTCCCACAACACACTGTCTCCATGGTGATGGCAAAAACATTTCTTTCAGGGATGAACTGATGACACCTGCTCAACACCCTGGCTCATGCAGACAATGAACAACTCCTTCAGCTTGCTATCAAAAACTATGTATTTCAGATCTTGCACACGCTCTTCTATAGTAAAGATATCAGTTTGTCTCTGTGGATGGTTTGTCCTCTGACAAATCAACTGTAAATGTTGGTGTTCCTCAAGGCTCCGTTTTAGGACCACTATTGTTTTCACTATATTTTTTACCTCTTGGTGATGTCATTAAATATAATGTTAACTTTCACTGCAGTGCGGAGGACGCACAGCTGTACATTTCAATTAAACATTATGAAGCCCCAAAATTTCCCTCCCTGGAAGCCTGTGTTTCAGACATAAGGAAGTGGATGGCTGCAAATGTTCTACTTTTAAACTCGGACTAATCAGAGATGCTTGTTCTAGGACCCAAGAAACAAAGAGATCTTCTGTTGATTAATTAATTAATCTTGATGGTTGTACAGTCGTCTCAAAAAAAAACTGAGAAGGACCTCGGCGTTACTCTGGACCCTGATCTCTCTTTTTGACGAACATATCAAGACTGTTTCAAGGACAGCTTTTTTCCATCTACGTTACATTGCAGAAATCAGAAACTTTATGTCCAGAAATTATGTAAAAAAATGTATCCATGCTTTTGTCACTTCTAGATTAGACTACTGCAATGCTTTACTTTCCGGCAACCCATATAAAGCACTAAATAAACTTCAGTTACTGCTAAACACAGCTGCTAGAATCTTGAATAGAACCAACAAATTTGATCATATTACTCCAGTGCTAGCCTCTCTACACTGGCTTCCTGTTAAGGCAAGGGCTGATTTCAAGGTTTTACTGCTAACCTCCAAAGCATTACTTAGGTTTGCTCCTACCCATCTTTCCGATTTGTTCCTGCCGTACATACCTACACGTAAACTATGGTCACAAGACGCAGGCCTCCTTACTGTCTCTTGAATTTCTAAGCAAACAGCTGGAGGCAGGGCATTCTCCTATAGAGCTACATTTTTATGGAATGGTCTACCTACCCATGTGAGAGACACAGACTCGGTCTCAACCTTTAAGTATTTTTTGAAGACTCATCTCTTCAGTAGGTCCTACGATTGAGTGAAGTTGGGCCCAGGAGTGTGAAGGTGAACAGAAAGGCCCTGGAGCAATGAACCACCCTTGCTGTCTCTGCCTGGCCGGTTCCCCTCTCTCCACTGGGATTCTCTGCCTCTAACCTTATTACAGGGGCTGAGTCACTGGCTTACTGGTGCTTTTCCATGCTGTCCCTAGGAGGGGTGCGTCACTTGAGTGGGTTGAGTCAATGACGTGATCTTCCAGTCTGGGTTGGCGCTCCCCCTTGGGTTGTGCCGTGGCGGAGATCTTTGTGGGCTACACTCGGCATTGTCTCAGGATGGTAAGTTGGCGGTTGAAGATATTTCTCTAGTGGTGTGGGGGCTGTTCTTTGGCAAAGTGGGTGGGGTTATTTCCTACCTGTCTGGCCCTGTCTGGGGGTATCGTCGAACGGGGCCACAGTGTCTCCCGATCCCTCCTGCCTCAGCCTCCAGTATTTATGCTGCAGTAGTTTATGTGTCGGGGAACTAAGGTCAATCTGTTATATCTGGAGTATTTATTCTCATCCTGTGTCCTGTGTGAATTTAAGTATGCTCTCTCTATTTCTCTCTATCTTTCTTTCTTTCTCTCTCTCAGAGGACCTGAGCCCTAGGACCATAGTTCACGACTACCTGGCCTGATGACCCCTTGCTGTCCGCAGTCCACCTGGCTGTGCTGCTTATCCAGTTTCAACTGTTCTGCCTGCGTCTATGGAATCCTGACATGTTCACCGGACATGCTACCTGTACCAGACCTGCTGTTTTCAACTCTCTAGAGACAGCAGGAGCGGTAGAGATACTCTGAATGATCGGCTATGTAAAGCCAACTGACATTTACTCCTGAGGTGCTGATCTGTTGCACCCTCAACAACCATTGTTATTATTATTATTTGACGCTGCTGGTCATATATGAACATTTGAACATCTTGGCCATGTTCCGTTATAATCTCTACCCGGCACAGCCAGAAGAGGACTGGCCACCCCTCATAGCCTGGTTTCTCTCTAGGTTTCTTCCTAGGTTCTGGCCTTTCTAGGGAGTTTTTCCTAGCCACTGTGCTTCTACACCTGCATTGCTTGCTGTTTGGGGTTTTAGGCTGGGTTTCTGTACAGCACTTTGTGACATCAGCTGATGTAAGAAGGGCTTTATAAATACATTTGATTGATTGATATACAGTGCCTTGCGAAAGTATTCGGCCCCCTTGAACTTTGCGACCTTTTGCCACATTTCAGGCTTCAAACATAAAGATATAAAACTGTATTTTTTTGTGAAGAATCAACAACAAGTGGGACAATCATGAAGTGGAACGACATTTATTGGATATTTCAAACTTTTTTAACAAATCAAAAACTGAAAAATTGGGCGTGCAAAATTATTCAGCCCCCTTAAGTTAATACTTTGTAGCACCACCTTTTGCTGCGATTACAGCTGTAAGTCGCTTGGGGTATGTCTCTATCAGTTTTGCACATCGAGAGACTGACATTTTTTCCCATTCCTCCTTGCAAAACAGCTCGAGCACAGTGAGGTTGGATGGAGAGCATTTGTGAACAGCAGTTTTCAGTTCCTTCCACAGATTCTCGATTGGATTCAGGTCTGGACTTTGACTTGGCCATTCTAACACCTGGATATGTTTATTTTTGAACCATTCCATTGTAGATTTTGCTTTATGTTTTGGATCATTGTCTTGTTGGAAGACAAATCTCCGTCCCAGTCTCAGGTCTTTTGCAATCTCCATCAGGCTTTCTTCCAAAATGGTCCTGTATTTGGCTCCATCCATCTTCCCATCAATTTTAACCATCTTCCCTGTCCCTGCTGAAGAAAAGCAGGCCCAAACCATGATGCTGCCACCACCATGTTTGACAGTGGGGATGGTGTGTTAAGGGTGATGAGCTGTGTTGCTTTTACACCAAACATAACGTTTTGCATTGTTGCCAAAAAGTTCAATTTTGGTTTCATCTGACCAGAGCACCTTCTTCCACATGTTTGGTGTGTATCCCAGGTGGCTTGTGGCAAACTTTAAACAACACTTTTTATGGATATATGGATATGAATATGGCTATGGCTTTCTTCTTGCCACTCTTCCATAAAGGCCAGATTTGTGCAATATACGACTGACTGATTGTTGTCCTATGGACAGAGTCTCCCACCTCAGCTGTAGATCTCTGCAGTTCATCCAGAGTGATCATGGGCCTCTTGGCTGCATCTCTGATCAGTCTTCTCCTTGTATGAGCTGAAAGTTTAGAGGGACGGCCAGGTCTTGGTAGATTTGCAGTGGTCTGATACTCCTTCCATTTCAATATTATCGCTTGCACAGTGCTCCTTGGGATGTTTAAAGCTTGGGAAATCTTTTTGTATCCAAATCCGGTTTTAAACTTATTCACAACAGTATCTCGGACCTGCCTGGTGTGTTCCTTGTTCTTCATGATGCTCTCTGCACTTTTAACGGACCTCTGAGACTATCACAGTGCAGGTGCATTTATACGGAGACTTGATTACACACAGGTGGATTGTTTTTATCATCATTAGTCATTTAGGTCAACATTGGATCATTCAGAGATCCTCACTGAACTTCTGGAGAGAGTTTGCTGCTCTGAAAGTAAAGGGGCTGAATAATTTTGCACACCCAATTTTTCAGTTTTTGATTTGTTAAAAAAGTTTGAAAAATCCAATAAATGTCGTTCCACTTCATGATTGTGTCCCACTTGTTGTTGATTCTTCACAAAAAAATACAGTTTTATATCTTTATGTTTGAAGCCTGAAATGTGGCAAAAGGTCGCAAAGTTCAAGGGGGCCGAATACTTTCGCAAGGCACTGTATCTTGGCTCGCACTGTGATTATTGTGATTCTGAGCTCTCAGGTTCATACAGCGAGTTATGGTCTTCACTGATCTCACTCTCTGTCAGCTCCATCTGTGGTGTATAGGTGCAGGACTCGGTTTTATACTGATGGTCATGAGTGCAATCTAGCTGGGCCCCGAGTTCTTTAGTAATGGTCCCGATGGACCTCTTCTCCACCACAGCACAGGAACACTTTGGCACCCAGGGGTCAGTTTGGCATGCTGTACTAACCATTCTTTCCTGTTGGTAGAAAACAATTAAGGCATCTATTAGGCTATAGTTATATTCAAGAATCACTGCAAATACTGTATGTTGTCCATTTTTGCCTCAGGGATGATAGATTGTGTCTTGAAATTAACAATAGCCTTAGAAATTGCATGGATTTGCATGTACCTCCTCTTGCACAGTCTCCTCCAGGATGAAAACCTTTTCAGGGATGAAAATGTCATCCTAAAAACAAACAAATATGTTGTTAAGAAACTAAACTAAACCCAAATATATCAGGTGGCATTAACAAGCTACCTGTGTTGTATGCTACGTCAACACACACACACACACACACACACACACACACACAGCAAATACAGGGACATTTATTATTCAGCAAACATTAGCTATGTCAACTTCAGTCTAGCTAAAATGAGGTGGAGCTTACGGAATTTCCCCCCCCAAAATATGTCAACAAAATATAATACTGTACTTGACTATTTGAGGTGGAAGCTAGCTACAGTAACTACCTAATAACAGTGCTACACAGAGAAACGTTTGCAATTTTAGTTGCAGTTGCTCTTAGTTGTTACGTAAATTGACCCAGTATTGTGTTTACTTCGTGCATGTAACGTCATCTCGCTGATTTTACCTTTAATTCTCCAAAGTGGGTCTGGAGATAAATATTTCAAGGTTATTCTGTTTTCTCTGTCTTGTCTTGTTTTCTGGGATCTGTGACTTTAATAAGAATATATGCATGTCTAAACAGGGTGTGTAGTGAAGAATGACCCCTGTTGTTTCCTCAATGCTTATAGCCCCGTCAACTGATGAAGGATAAATGACAAAGATACCACACAACGGACAAAGAACAAGCCCTCACAACCGATGATAGAGATGGCTTGGGTCTTTTTATCTTGACACTGTTTTATACAAAACACCTGACAGGCTGTTTCTAGCTCCCTGAACCTATCAACAATTAAGACCAAACCCAACGATCACAGTTCAGACCGAACCAAGCAATGGCTGTTGTTGTTATTGTTATCATTACCCGTTCATGTTGTCCCCTGGAACTGAGTGTCCTTGACGACATACCTCATTAATGGTGTATGTTGTGAGGGGTTAAGGCAAAGGAGAATTACGTTTGAAAATAAGGAAGTGTTTTCTGTTCTAAAGGGATGGTTATATCAGAGTCTCTCAAAAATACAACAGTTATTTCCCAAGGTCTTTATATGAGTTAGACCATTATGAATTTATAGGACAACAACAACTACTGACCATACATTTAATGGAGAGGGGGGGGGGGGGGTGAATGCCCAATTCCAAATCCATAGGACCTTAGCACTGACCAACAACAATATGAAGACAATAATAACCATTTGTCTTACTAATATGGTGGAAAATAGTTGCATACTTTTGAAGCTAGACTTAAAAAAACAGAGAGGATGAAAAGAGTTGCTTAGCCGTGTGTGCAACAAGAAAAGTTGAGAGAGACTTTTCATCTTTGAGGGAGATGTTAAATAATGAAGTTGACACTGCGGCCCGCCCCATTAGTCTAGGCCTTTATGGACCATTACTGTCAGGGTTAGAGGACACTCAAGAGCCAGAGGCCTACATACACACACAAACACACCCATGCACAGAGGCAGGCACACACACACGCACACACACACACACACATGCACGTACGCTCACACACACACACACAGAAACACACCCACGCACAGAGGCAGGCACACACACACACACACACACACACACACACACACACACACACACACACACACACACACTCACAAACTGCTACAGATACCTGGACTCCCCTCTCTCTAGGTAATAGATAGAGATATGCCAGCAGTACTGGGTCGGGAGGAAAGGAGGTGTGTCGTTGTATATGTGAAAGAACACAATTTGCACTTCCTTTGTGTGTGCATAAGTGTTTGTTAGTGTGTGTAAGCGCACGTGTGTGTATGTGTGTGCTCACGTGCATGTGTGTGTGTGTGCATGCTTGTGTGTGTGCAGGTGAGTGATGCAGTGTCTGGCTCCATTCTCCACCTCACTGTCAGGAAATATAATTTGTGCCTTCAGTGCTTCACCTGGATCATATTCAGCATGCAAATGTATTTCCCTAACAGTCTGAGCGTGAGATGGCCCACCAGGATTAATGACGGCATTCTCAAATGCAGCCCATACGCCTCCCCGGACCACCGGGATATTACCCACCTCTGACATGGAAAAATTGTGTTAGTTCTACAGAGGAAAACGCCAGGATATTTGTCCTGCTAGACAATATAATAGGCCGGCGCATCATCAGATTGCAAAGTCATTTCAAAAACCTTGAAGACAAATAGTGGAGAGATAGAGAGAGAGAGAGAGAGAGAGGGGGGTGGGGGGAATAGATGGTACATATCCTAATCTGGTGGAGTAGTTATCCTTCATTTCAGGTGGAGAGGCGCTGCGATGACACATACACCAGGGCGGACTCTGGCCCTTATTTAAATGAAGCTTGCCGCATTGTGCCGAGCTCGGCTCTTTCCCGGGACACATCCCTTTTCTCTCCACCTTAATTAATCTTAGAGGCTGTTTTAGAATGCCTCCTCTAACCCCTTCTTTCTTGGGTTTTTAAAGCAAACACAATGAAATATGGACAGAGAAAATGTATTAATTATGACTCTGTGAGTATGCAGGGGTGGGGGGGGGGGGGGGGGGGGGGGGGGGCGCCAGGGGTGGCCAGGGAGAGGAGAAAGAAGGAAGAGAGAGAAACAGTAAGAGAAAGTGGGGGAAGAGAGATTGAAATGGAAAGGTAAAGAGAGTAAAAGAGAGAGAGAGAGAGAGAGAGGGAGAGAGAGAGAGAGAGAGAGAGAGAGAGGGATGGGGAGAAAGCGTAGAGCAGAGAGTAAGAGAAACAGAGATAGATAGAGGACGGGGGCTTGGAGGAGTGAAAAGCTAATTAAAAAGATAAGTGACCAACAGTGCTCCCCTGTCAGGAGTGGGACCCACCCAGGAGTTAACCCCTTTGTGGCGACTGGCAGGTGGTGACATCATGGCTTTGTGTGGCCGACAGGGTGATGGAGGAGCTTGCTGTTCTCAGGTGATGCTCTACAGAGCCCATGCTCACATACACACTAACACATAAACAAGCAAACGTACACACATTGCCTGTCTATTACAGCTCCACTGATAAAGGCACACAATGAATTTGCGTTTGCTATGAGGTAGAACAGACTCTATAATAATGTGTCTGCCTATTTCATTATGATGGTCGCAGGTTGACACGGAGCAACTTATGCCGTTACTGCAGTAGGAGTGGAAGGTCTAATGAAAGGCTTGTTGTCATGAGCGCTTCCTTCACCAGTCCCCCTTCTCTCAACTGAACTGACCTGAGCTAAAACTCACTGTGGTCCCCCTCCCTCCCATCTCTCTCTACTAGCTTTGCCATTATAATGATAGGAAATAATTACTATGTCTCTGCTCTGGAATTGTCCAGTGTCAAAGGTCAAGATTAACAGAGAGGAGGCACAAGTTGATAGAGATGAGGGTTTTCATGTCAACTACATCTAGCCTAACTATAGCCAAACTATTTGAATCGTTCTAAACAACCAATCGTTTGCTTGTTTATGGTATTTTTTATAGTTGATTTTCAATGTTTTTCCGCTGCCTAACTGGAGTGAGACCAGGATAAACATAGATAAACCTGATCTACAGTACTGCAGCTCTATACAGTCCCAGTAGTGAGGCACTTAGTGTAAGGTACAGTACTCCTTCCCTCTCTCATCATAATGAAAAACAAAGTCCCCTGTTTATCTGGCTTCAGCAGGTAGCAAAATACAGAGGTCAAGGACAGGAGACAGGTCATTCTTACCTAATGATGAGATATGACCTATGTGCTTCTTTAGTATGTGTTTGTCATTGTATAATGGTGGGATGTGTTTAAGAGGGGGTGTTTGAAATTCTATTGTGATCACTGGAGATTCATAGGGACCCGGTTCATCCACGGTCATAAACATTCTAGGAAAGAACACGGAACTCACCAGTGACCAATTAGACGGAGGCTGCAAGGAGGAGTGGGGCCAAACAAACACATCTGATTGGCTAGCAGGAACCCCTGTTGTTCCGATGGTCCTGAGTATGGACAAAATTATGAAATAAAGGGCCTTATCTCTACAGATACTGCGGGGTAGCACTGAAAGCACAGAGACCACATACTCAGACAGGTCTCATTACATCTTATTACAGACTCCACTCTCCAGGTAAGATCTCAGCCTCTACAGTACAGCATGAGATGGACTCAGGAACACTTTGCTACTCAACACATTGCTATTCAAGTTTCAAGTTCCACGTTTTAATTTCACATGCACAAGTACAGTGAGATAGTCAATATCAATGTATTACTCAAAATAACATGAGGGTAAAATAAAACACACAAGAAATACAAATAATATAATCACGAGAAAGAGGGTAAGTTGTATACAGGATCAGTTCCAATACCATATGTACAATGTGCAGAGATACAGGGGTGATAGAGGTAGATGTGTTTAGGGGTAAGGTGACTAGGCACAAGGATATACACTACACGCTCAAAAGTATGTGGACACCTGCTTGACAAACATATTTTATTTAACATTTATTTAACTGGGCAAGTCAGTTAAGAAAAAAATCGTATTTACAATGATTGCTACTGGGGAACAGTGGGTTAACTGCCTTGTTCAGGGGTAGATGTTTACCTTGTCAGCTCGGAAATTCGATCCAGCAACCTTCGGTTACGGGCCCAATGCTCTAACAACTAGGCTACCTGCCGCCCTAAAATGATGGGCGTTAATATGGAGTTGGTCCCCCCTTTGCTGCAATAAATGCCTCCACTCTTCTGGGAAGACTTTCCATTAGTTGTTGGAACATTGCTACAGAGACTTGCTTCCATTCATCCAGAAGAGCATTAGTAAAGTTGGGCACTGCTGTTGGGTGATTAGGCCTGGCATGCAGTCGGCGTTCGAATTCATCCCAAAGGTGTTGAGGTCAGAGCTCTGTGTAGTTCAGTCAAGTTCTTCCACACCGATCTCAACGTATGGACCTCGCTTTGTGCACAGGGGTATTGTCATGCTGAAAAAGAAAAGGAACTGCCCCAAAGTTGGAAAAAGGAAATTGTCTAGAATGTCATTGCATGCTGTAGGGTTAATACTTCCCTTCACTGGAGCTAAGGGGCCTAGCCCGGACCATGAAAAAGAGCTCCAGACCATTATTCCTCCTCCACCAAACTTTACCGTTGGCAGTATGCACTCGCACAGGTAGCATTCTCCTGGCACCCGCCAAATCCAGATTAGTCCGTCTGACTGGTAAATGTTGAAGCATGATTCATCACTCCAGAAAATGCGTTTCCACTGTTCCAGAGTCCAATGGTGGGAAGCTTTACACCACTCCAGCCAACACTTGACATTACGCATGGTGATCTTAGGCTTGTGTGCGGCTGCTCAGCCATGGGAACCCATTTCATGAAGCTCACGACTCGATAGTTAGTGTTGCAAATGAGGACAGATGATTTTTACGCGCTTCAGCACTCGGCGCTCCCATTCTGTGAACTTGTGTGGTCTACCACTTTGCGGCTGAGCCGTTGTTGCTCCTAGACGTTTCCACTTCACAATAACAGCACTTTATAATTTTGCACGCCCAATTTTTCAGTTTTTGATTTGTTAAAAAAGTTTGAAATATCCAATAAATGTCGTTCCACTTCATGATTGTGTCCCACTTGTTGTTGATTCTTCACAAAAAAATACAGTTTTATATCTTTATGTTTGAAGCCTGAAATGTGGCAAAAGGTCGCAAAGTTCAAGGGGGCCGAATACTTTCGCAAGGCACTCTATGTTCTCAGTGGCGGTAATGGCCCAAGATATTGTGCTGCGTATTCACTGAGTCCTTATTCGGGTTCTAGATCAGCTAAACCAGTTATCTGACCTAAGGGCCTCTTATTTCTCTCCAATGACTATGTCACTCGTATGATACTTGTAGAAGACTTTGGAATAACCTGTGCTGGTCCTTCTACCCTACAGATTAAGACACGTGAGAAGCACGCTTTATTAACAATGCTTCTCATCCAAAATTGGTATTTTATTAAAAACCAATGCCTAATTAAATTCCTAGATGAGGGGGCAGTGAACAATGTCAGATAGTGGCCACTTTAATTTGGGTTTTAAAGTAATTAGAGAGGTCTGATATGAGTGAGCACCGTGCTGAGGACCCCTCTAACGAGTTAAACAAGAAAAATTGCCAGTCTCCTTCTCTGGCAGCAGCTAATTGCCTTGATATGATGGGACATTGCCAATGATGTCAGTCCAACCTTATTTTCTTAATATGCTATTTCGTTTTCATTTCTTTTTAATTACATAGGATTTCTGTAGCTTTTGTCACAGACGAAAGTATAAAGAAAAAAAGTAGGCCTTGGAAATATCCACAGATACTTTAATGTTGTGAATAGGGTATTCATATAGATGTTTGTTGTTGTGTCTGCTCGTCACGATTACCCATGCACTATGTTCAGGTATTATACTCTATTCATTAATGATAGTGAAAGGATTGGATGAAACAAGCAGTTACTATTTAGGTTGTTGCATGGGGATGAGTTTTAAGCCATGAATCAGAACTATTACATGTTATTTTGCCTGCAGGCTCTAACTGTGTTACAGCATCACTCATCACACACAGACACAGACACAGACACAGACACAGACACACACACATACACACACACACACACACACACACACACACACGTGTTATTATGATAAAGAGTTTGATATCTTGATAAGTTTAAAAAATGGCTCTTCAATGGGGATCCTACTCCTACAGCAGTAGTGCTGGGTTTTAACTATACACACTAGCCTTACTTTATCATGCCTTTACATTGTGAATTGAAATATTTACAAATGACAAGGAATTTTCAGGAAAACAAAAAGAGCTGATACGGTACGTGTTTATTCATATGTTTCACTTAACCTTTACATTCAACGGTTTAATAAAAAAAATACCTCACCCTGCATCTACAAACAACCTATAAGTAGTGGATTAAGTTGGGGAATAGATAGACTTTTGTCATTATTTACATGGCCTGTTGAAGCATCGATCCGATGGGCTGCTTGCTCATACACACTCTAAAATGAATAGCGTTTGGCCCGGCCTACAGGGTCCTCATTTAATTTCCTCTGTGTTTGTTGACAGACCTACAGACTTGGCTTGTTTGGCTTCTCCCAACTTCTAAAATGAAAGGTCAACCAGCTTCCTCAGCCAGCCCCAAACAGGACCTAGGTAAAAGGCCCTTCTACAAGCTACATCTCAAGAGCTCTCAGGAAACAAACAAAACCTTCGCTGCCACAGCAACCAGGTTTACAGACATGGCACAAAATGTGGCCCTTTGGCCAGAGAGGCTAACAAAGAGGAACGAACTGGAGAAGCACTTTGTCTGAATATCATTAACCAAACCTAAAAATATAAGAATAAAAACACAAATTACATCTTTGAATATAAATGTTTTTGGACATGAATGTACTATGTCTAACACATTTTGATAAAGCAGCTTATAAGATCAATATCACTACATATGGAATATAACTATGTAATTATCGCACATAACATTTATTTTACATATCACACATTACATCGCGAAAGTGTATGCACCCCATTATTTGGATCTCCATTGTTGCTGTGGTTATGCGTGTGAGCGCTCATTATGGGGTGTCTGGTTCAGGCCATCAGTAAGCTCTCGCACCACTGTCTCTGTGGAAATCACTGAGCCTATCTCACTGCTTAGCAACAAGCCCTGGGGCCTGTTTTGCACAGCTTAATTCAGATGAGATGACGGTGCACGTGACTGGCTGAGTGGCCCACTCCTCCCCTCCTTCAATCTCTTTCTCACTCCCCCACTTTCTATATCTCAATATCACTCACCCTCACTATTTTACTTACTAAATCTTCTTCACTCTCTTTCATCCTAAATCTCATTCTCTCTCTATCCCTCTATCTCCTCTTCCCATCCTTCCCTCTCTTCCTCTCTTCCCTCTATCTACTTCTGGTGAGTGGAGCACACTGAGGGGACGAGGGAGGAATCAACAATGGGTGATGTAACTGTGAGAGCAGCAGCTGCTGTGTTGTTCTGTGCTGCCTGGCAGTAATGAGGACTGGCCTAGACCAGATAGCAACACTGGACTGAGAGGATTCAGGGAAAACACTAGGTTAGACTAAGCATGAGTGAAAGACAACAGACACTCTACTCTGCTACAGATAGACCTCGCCACCACAGATAAGACACTCACTGAGATAAAGTTTAGCTAATGTTCACCTTCTGTCTGCCTGGAATGAGCCGTGGGGGGACCGCAGGCTTGAGTTTTATTAAGAACACCCCAATATAATAAATAATAATGGTATTATTTGATTCATCATCGACCTATAAAATGCAATATAGAGGTTTAAAAAAGGGGATTCCAGCTAGTATGTCATCCCACTACTTTCTCCATATTTTTCCACTCGCCCCACAGTGTCAAGTATAGTATGTCTGTTCACCAGTCATTTAACAATGTGTCGTTGCTGTACAAGTACCATTTCATATACAGATGTAGGATCTTACTTTGAGTCAGTTTACTACAGCAGGACAATAATCTTGCAGCAACAGTAAATGTGAATTATTATGTGGATAATAATAATGAACATTTTTGGAGGGTTGATACATTTTTCAAAGTGGAAATTACAAACTTTAGAAGCCTTTTCAAACTCAAGTACACTACAGATTTGCATTTTCTGCTGGGCAGGAACTAAATGACTATCGCCCCATAGCACTCACTTCTGTCATCATGAAGCTTGTTGAGGATCATACCACCTACAACTTACTTGACATCCTAGACCCACTTCAATTTGAATACAGCCCCAATAGATCCACAGATGATGCATTCCCCATCACACTGCACACTGCCCTATCCCACCTGGACAAGAGGAATACCTACTGTGTTGTGTTTTGAATACCTACTGCCCTGTGTTTGAATCCCGCCCTGTGCAACTGGGTCCTGGACTTCCTGACGGTCCATCCCCAAGTAGTGAAGGCAGGAAACAACTACGTTGATTCTTAACACAGGGGCCACACAAGAGTGCGTGCTCAGCCCACTCCTGTACTCTCTGTTCACCCATGACTGCGTGGCCACACACGCATTCATCTCAATCATCAAGTCTGCAGATGAACAACGGTTGTAGGTCTGATTACCAACAATGACGAGACAGCCTACAGGGAGGAGGTGGCCGCTCTGGCAGACTGGTGCCAGGAAAATAACCTCTCCCTCAATGTCAACAAAACAAAGGAGCTGATCATGGACTTCAGGAGACAACAGCGGGAGCACCTCCCTATCCACAGCGCCTCTAAGACCCTCACAAACTTTTACAGATGCACAATTGAGAGTATCCTGTCAGGCTGTAACACCGCCTGATAGGCAACTGCACTGCCCACAACTACATGGCTCTCCAGAGGGTGGTGCGGTCTGCCCAACGCAGCACCCAGAGCACACTGCCTGCCCTCCAGGACACCTACAACACCAGATGTCACAGGAAAGCCAGAAAGATCATCAAGGACATCCAGGACCCACCCGAGCCACAGCCTGGTCACCCCGGAATCATCCAGAAGGTGAGGTCAGTACCGGTGCATCAAAGCTGGGGCCGACAGACTGAAAAACAGCTTCTATCTCAAGGCCATCATAGTGTTAAATATCTTTCACTAGCCGGCCTCCACTCAGTACCCTGACCTGAACTTTAGTCACTGTTACTAGCCGGCTACCACTCAGTACCCTGCCCTGAACTTTAGTCACTGTCACTAGCCAGCTACCACCCGGTTACTGAACCCTGCACTTTAGAGGCTGCTGCCCTATTTACAGTACATAGACATGGAATCACTGGTCACTTTAATAATGGAACACTAGTCACTTTAATAATGTTTACATACTGAATTACTAATTTCATGTGTATACTGTATTTTATTCTACTTAAGTGATAATGCAAGAGAAGCCAGTGTTTGTTGGATATATTGGCAAACACTGCCTTTTGGGGCATTATCACTTCTATACAACGGGTTACCAACATATTCAAATAATGATGTACATATTTTTATTAAAAACGTTATTTTGATTCATTTATTCGTACTATTTCATCCTTCCACAAGATATAGTTCCGACACAAATGTAGGGTTGCTAGAGACGCCACCCACTCATTTGTACTTTTTGTTTTGTATCTTTAGATGCAACCCAGTCGTTCATTCTAAATGTTCTATTGCCACATCAGCGTTCTTATCCCTTGCTTGCTAGCTAGGCAACTATGGCTAATTTACAGTTGCGTCAAAAGCTCAGCCAGAATAAAAGCAAAGTATTTTTACCAGCAAATTTTTACCAGCTAATTATTACCAGCATGTCACATGTACAACCAGGTAAAATCCTAGACCACCTTTACTCCAAACACAGAGGTGCATACAAAGCTCTCTCCCGCCCTCCATGTTATGGGATTCATCCAATTGCATTGAGGAATACAGCACCTCAGTCATCGGCTTCATCAATAAGTGCAGCGATGACATCGTGCCCACAGTGACTGTACGTACATATCCCAACCAGAAGCCATGGATTACAGGCAATATCCACGTCAAGCTAAAGGCTAGAACTTCCCCTTTCAAGGAGCAGGAGACTAATTCGGACGCATATAAGAAATCCTGCAATGCCCTCAGATAAACCATCAAACAAGTAAAGCGCCAATACAAGATTGAGATTGAATCCTACTACTCCGACTCTGATGCTCGGCGGATGTGGTAGGGCTTGAAAAATATTACCGACTACAAAGGGACACCCAGATGCGAGTTGCCCAGTGACGCAAGCCTACCAGATGAGCTAAATGCCTTTTATGCTCACTTCGAGGCAAGTAACACAGAAGCATGCGCGATAGCACCAGCTGTTCTGGATGACTGTGTGGTAATGCTCTCAGTAGTCGATGTGAACAAAACATTTAAACAAGTCAACATTCACAAAGCCGCTGGGCCAGGGCCAGATTACCAGGACGTGTACCCTAAACATGCGTGGACCAACTGTCAAGTGCCTTCACTGACATTTTCAACCTCTCCCTGACCGAGACTGTAAATACCTACATGTTTCAAGCAGACCACCATAGTTCCTGTGCCCAAGGAAGCAAAGGTAACCTTCCTAAAAGATTACATCAACAGCATCCTCCTGGACACCCTAGACACACTCCAATTTGCATACAGCCCCAACAGATCCAAGGATGACGCAATCTCAATCGCACTCCACACTGGCCTTTCTCACCTGGATAAAAGAAACACCTATGTGAGAATGCTGTTCATTTACTACAGCTCAGCGTTCACCATAGTGCCGACAAAGCTCATCACTAAGCTAAGCACTCTGGGACTTAGACACCTCACTCTGCAACTGGATCCTGGACATCTTGACGGTCCGCCCCCAGGTGGTATGAGTAGGCAACAACATGTCTGCATGCTGATTCCTAACACTGGGGCCCCTCAGGGGTGTGTACGTAGTCCCCTTCTGTATCCCTGTTCACCCACGACTGCGTGGCCAAACACGACTCCAACACCATCATTAAGTTTGCTGATGACACAACAGTGGTAGGCCTGATCACCAACAACGATGAGACGGCCTATAGGGAGGTGGTCAGAGAACTAGCAGTGTGGTGCCAGGACAACAACATCTCCCTCAATGTGAGCAAGACAAAGGAGCTGAACATGGACTACAGGAAAAGGCGGGCCGATCAGGCCCCATTAACATCGACTGGATTGTAGTGGAGCAGGTCGAGAGTTTCAAGTTCCTTGGTGTCCACATCACCAATGAACTATCATGGTCCAAACATACCAAGAGTGTCCTGAAGAGGGCACAACAAAACCTTTTCCCCCTCAGGAAACTGAAAATATTTGGCATGGTCCACAGATCCTCAAAAGTTCTACAGCTAAACTATCGAGATCATCCTGACTGGTTGCATCACAGCCTGGTATTGCAACTGCTCAGCATTTGACCGTAAGGCGCTACAGAGGGTAGTGCAGTCTGCCCAGTACATCACTGGGGCCAAGCTTCCTGCCATCCAGAACCTATATAATAGGCGGTGTCAAAGGAAAGTCCATAAAATTGTCAGAGACTCCAATCACCCAAGTTATAAACTGTTTTCTCTGCTACGGCAAGCAGTACCGGAGTGCCAAGTCTAGGACCAAAAAGGCTTCTACCACCAAGCTTCTATCCCCAAGCCATTAGACTGCTGGACAATTCATAAAAATCACCACCGGACTATTTCCATGGACTGACTCACCCCCACACACCCTTTTGTACACTGCTTGTTACCTATGCATAGTAACTTCACCCCAAGCTGCATGTACAGATTACTTCAACTAGCCTGTACCTGCACATTGACTCTGTACTGGTGGCCCCTGTATATAGCCTTGTTATTCTTATTGTGTTACTTATTAATATTACTTTTTATTTTAGCCTACCGAGCCTAATATTTTAGCCTATATTTTCTTATTGAACTGCACTGTTTTGTAAGGGCTTGTACGTAAGCATTTCATTGTAAAGTCTACACTTGTTCTATTCGGCGCATGTGGCAAATAAAGTTTGATTTTACCTTTTTTTAACTAGGCAAGATTTTTTACCTTGTCAGCTCAGGGATTTGATCTTGCAACCTTTCGGTTACAAGTCTAACACTCTAACACTCTAACACTCTAACCACTAGGCTACCTACCGCCCCAATTTGATTTGAAAGTAGCTGCATTTGCATTTGTTTAAGCTGTTATGATGCACAACTTTGTGTGGCATTCCATGACATTCATTTGAACTGATTTGAATAAATGAAACCATACATTCTCTTTGTTATCCAACACAGCTGACACAGCTATGGAGCTCTACTTATTGTATGTCACATTTATCTGTACATTGCTCTAGATTTAGTATTGGTTGAAATATCTGTCGGAGTCTCTGCGCTACTACTTCCGCTGCCTTACGTCTTCCTTTTGGGTGTTGATGGTAACGCAGTGTTCTCTTTGTTTTCAGCCAGGATGTTCCTCCAGCGTTTTCTGTCTGTCAGTGACGGATGCCAGTAGCTATGGAGCAGAACCTACACACTGATGCCCACTCACTGGCATAATCTCCCTGGCTTCTAGAAGGATGTTAAACTCTTCCTTAGTGAGAGTTTTGAAGTCAGCAACTTTTTTCTTCTCTGCTAACCAGCCCGTAAAGCAACGCACAGCCCAGTTTGTATTCTTATCTTTGTTTTTTTTCATTGCAGCTTTTCTCTAGGTCAATCAATGCAGCATCCTCCAAATCTGCATGCCTGGGTATTATTGCTGTCTCTTTTCACATTCATCCATAGTCATGCCACCAAAAGATCAAAAGAAATGTTCCACACATCCATTTCAGTTTTCGCAACAAACTATTGATTTAGCCAGTCAACTGAAAAAAAGTTGTATGTTGCTATGACAACTAGCTCAATTTGCTGTCAGTGTCGTTCGGACACATTCACTTTATATGGGACGGTGGAGATCGCAATTTAATAATGAAACAATATTGAAAAGGTCGGAGAGAAAGACAGCAGGTTTTATACTAATCTCTGCTGGTGAAAACCAAATGCTAGTCTAAAAGAAATAGGAGATAATGTCTAGATGAATTTTATAGTGGAGATCAAGTATATACATTTCCTGGCAGGGTTGATGAGACAGTGGATTGCACAGTGAGATGGAGCGGAGTAAATAGGCATTTCAACGTCATAGATTTAGCCGGTGGTAACTTGTGAAATAGACACGGCTATAATGTGGTTTTAACCAATCAGCATTCAGGATTAGACCCACCCGTTGTATAATGTATTATAGTCAATGTCACTCTGACATTGCTCGTGCTAATTTTTATATATTTCTTAATTCCATCCTTTTACTTTTAGACTTGTGTGTATTGTTGTGAATTCTTAGATGCTACTGCGCTGTTGTAGCTAGGAACACTAGCATTTCACTACACCTGCAATAACATCTGATAAATATGTGTATGTGACCAATACAATTTGATTTGATGATAATTCTCATCATCAAAAGAGTGATCAAATGAAGATCCTACATCTGTAGTGTGTCACACTGAGAGGGAAAGTGGAGTGAGATCCTGACATGGACTTACACAGCAGACACACCGTTTAACATCTTCACCGATGGCGGGTCAATTACACGGGTGTAATTGCAATAATTCCAATACCGCCGCAGTCAAGCTTGACAGTTTCCAGACCAGCTCCTATAATTGCCGGTTGACATATGCAACTGGAAATCAAAGGGAGCTCACAGTATAGAGTGGAGCACTAGGCTATGACTTCCGCTGTGGAACAGTGGATAGCTCATGCAACAAAAGCTGTAGTTATTAGCAGGAGTTGTTAATGGTAAATTGGTGTGAATGCCAAATCGTCAGGGTTAGGCTTGAATAAGATGAGAAGGGAGGAGTGGGTTTTGTCAGTGCAGAGACAATGGTAGACCCTACACTCTTACAAAAAAGGGTTCCAAAAGGGTTCAGAGAAGAACCATTTTTTGGTTCCAGGTAAATCCCTTTTAGTTTCCATGTAGAACCTAAAGGGTTCTGCCAGGAACCAGAAAGGATTATTCAAAGGGTTCTCCTATTGGGACAGCCAAAGAACCCCTTTAGGTTTTAGTTAGCACCTTTTTTTGTACATTCCAAAGGTATTGGTTTCTGGAAATTGGATATTGGACATTGTCTCACATTGTTTGTGTGACTGTGTTTGAGATTGTTCAGATCTTCCATTCCTTTCAAACCCCTAACTGCATAAGTAGTCTGGAATATTTTCTTACGTGATTTGTGCTTAAAGAGGTTTAGGCTCAGGTTAATGTTAAAGGAAAACTCCACCAAATGCAATCTTTTGGTATTTGTTTCATTAGTCCATTGTTGATATAGTCACAAAACTTTAAAAACACAGAAATACAGGTGGTATGATGCATTTTGCATCATGATGCAAAATGCGTCATGCCGGCTGTATTTCTGTATTTTGAAAGTTAAATAGCTTGAAAACTTCATTGCTGAAATGTGAAAAAAAATGTGGGACTATATCAGCAATGAACTAATGAAACAGATACAAAAACATAATTTGGGGTGGAGTTTTCCTTTAAGCACTTTATGTCAAACGCATTTCTCAAAAAAGAATAAAAATGGCTAAATAAATACATCTTGATTAATGAATTGAGCTGCTCCACCATGCCTGTCCAAATGTCAGTTGGAGGCTTCATCAAAAAGACCACACTCAAGGCTAATCCTCGTCTTTCATGTGGTCACAGAGAAACCGGAGACCGTGGGTGAGGTGTGGCCCTGTGAGCTAAACCCCAGTGAGGCTCCCGTATTCCCTCACTTGTCTATAGATGCTCCAAACCACAGCTCTCTCATGGTGGGATTCCAGAGGCTAGCTAGTGGCCAAGAACACTGTAAGGAATATCTGAGTCTTGCTTCCAGGAGCTAGCGCACCATTAGGATTTACGGCAGTGGAACATAAAGCACTCAGGGACAATCCCCATCTATACATAGTCGGTAACACTTCATTTTAGCGATGCTTATTATAGGGAAAAGAGAAAGGGGTAGAGTGTAATTACATGTGCAATTACACTGTTACAAATGTTGTTGTTAATTGTAATAACTCAAAGTGACACTGTTCTAGGATCATGTAACTGGGGGTAATTGCAGTCTGTAATTACATAAGTTTAACAATGAATGCTTGTTACCATGCTTGTTACTGCAAATGTGCAAGTTTCCACTAAATTCACATATTTAGTGTTGTTTTTTTTTCTCAGCTGCATCCGATACAATAACAACTGTTACAAGGGTGTCATCTCTCGTGGACACGTGCTGGGTGTCCGAGATTATAAAGGTCGGAGGCTCAATAGGCTCTAATTACCTACCCGTGAATGCTCTGTTCAAAATCTCCACTCAATGTTGTTGCGAGCACTTGCCCCCAAAAACTGTACCATCTGTGTTTATTTGGTTGCGTTTAACAGAAACAGATCAGATGTAGTTCAACCGCAGAAGGGTGTCATACCAGATTATAATTAAAACATGTACTTAACATCAATGTGTGCGTTAACCATTATGACAACTTGAACCTCTTTGCCATCCAAGTGGGAGGATAAGCACAGTAGTAAACTACAGAGTACATGTAATATCTACAGTACCTAAGTACAATGTGTTACACAGGATTTAGCTAGTTAAAATGAAGTGTATCTTGAGGAGCACTTACTTGTAATTATTGTGTACTACGGAGCATGTTACATGCATATATAGTTACCTTAGCAATTATAATATGCTTACAGTGCCATGAAAAAGTATTTGCCCCCTTTCTGATTTTCTCTGTTTTTGCATATTTTTGCATATTTTTGCATATTTTTGACACTGATTGTTATCAGATCTTCAACCACAACCTAATATTAAGTAAGTGAGTGCCCTTTACAATCCGTAACTGGTTGTGCCATCTTTAGCTTTTAAATTTTTAACGTCTTTGAGAGACTTTTGATTGGTTCTCATATGCACTCTATTTGCATGCGCAACACCCCCCATGCTTCCTCATCGAAGCCGCACTAGAGAGGTAAACAAGTCAAATTAAAGTTAGGGCTACCTAAAACTGTGAGGGGGAAAAACTCAGTGATCGAGCTTTCTGAAAAGACGATAGAAAGACAACACTGCCACATAGTAATGACCAATTCAGGGATTTAATTTAAATAGGAGAATTTTGAAGCATTTCAAGCCTTTGTATGAGGGAAGGAAGTATTAATGGTCTTGCCAAGGGACTTTGGGGAAAAGCTTCATTTACCAGCTAGCTCGCTAGTTCTAGTCTTCAAGAAGCAAGGAAAACATCCTCCAATTCGGACAGTTGTGTCTCTGCTAAAGGCTGTGGTGAACAGAGGCAACAGCCACGAGGCAACAGCCATGGGTCTCAGAGCGGTGGTTATGGAGGAAGACAATAACGCTATAGGGGAGGGTGCATGAGACCTTGTCTTAAGAAAACTGGAGAGCTGGTTAGGGAAGACAGGGAAAGATGTGTTGGCCTATGTCCTATACAGCTCCAAAATCTTTGGAATCGTTGTTGATGAAGTTCATATGACCTGCGGTACATAGACGATTCCAAAGATTTTGGAGCTGTATACAATATGTACATACAATGACCTAGAACTGTACTTTGATGGTATAGAATATCACTGCGATGGATACATGTATTGTCCGAATGGAAATTAGAGTGATGACACAGGAGTGAATGATTGATGTATATTTTTTTGTATTTGTACAAATGCAATGAGTTAGAGGTCTTTGTTTGCATGAAATGTTTGCATGATAGACCTATAAGACATTGAATAGCCTAAATAAAGTGATAGAACTGCATCATAAATGAGTTGTTGACAGTCAGCATAAGAGCTGAAAGAGGCACTACAGAAAGTATTTTTACTGGATTACACTATGGGAACCCCACAGATAACATTTTCTTATGCAACAACTGCTAGCAGAGTAATCAAATGGGCTTCAATATTTTTGAATTGTTTCCAGTTATACATGTATTCTGAATGAGGATGGGAATTAAGAATCTGTAGCCTACTGTTTATCACAGTCAGCACTCTAACAACACTCTTTCTGTAAGGGCCAGGGCTCAAAATGAAAACTTGCCTTTCGGGAAGAGTTTCAGCAAGCTTGGAGAACTGCGGTCTTTGGTGAAAGAAAATGAGATTACTATATATGAGCACCTAATGTTTAAAAGTGGTATCAGGCAACATTATTTGAGTGACAGAGGGAGTTAAACATGAGGAGCCATGTTGAGAAGGCTTCAGATACTATGGATTATAGGCCATGTCGACTCTTTACTTTACTAGGGGCCATGGCCACTCATAGATAGTGTCTTCAAAGTGAAACAAAACATACAACAAAAAACTCTAGGCCTTTTAATGAGGTATTAATTTTGTGTCATTTCCCAATGCCAACAAATAATACTGTTGGTAAAGGATGTCTTCTTAGTGCCAGCATGACTTTGTACTTTGTCATGACGTTGCCCTCTTTGAGCACAGCGAGCACCATCCCCCGCTCTCTGCTTCTACAACCAGACTGCTGTGGTCAGAGGTCGTAAATTCCTGAGAAGACCTCATGGACACACAGTTATAGAGAGTAGTCTTTCAAGGAGACAAAGGAAATCCTTCCACCTCACAGAACTTGAAGTACAAACAAATTTCATGTTCCAGAGTAAATGTAAAAGATTGGTGAAGAATCCAGCTATGAACTGGTCCATTTGGCACAACTTGGGAAGCTCAAGAGAGACGGTGTGGCCACATTACCATAACGCTGTTTATATAATAGCCTCAGATATGAAGTATACATCTAATTGTTGTATAAGATGAATGAGTGAGGATGATACTCTTTGTATAATTGGGTAATATGATTGTGGACTGTTTAATGAAGAAAAATACAATTCCCTTTTGATTTGAACTAAATCAGAGGACCGCCCCTGAGCCCAGTTAGGGTCAGACATCCTGGGACAGGCCTCTTTTGCCATTCCGAATAAAACCCAACTTTGAGAAATGATCAGCAGACCATGTTTCTCTCAATCACAGGAGTACAAAGGTTGCAGACCATTGCTGAATCTTTTAACGATACCACGTGGTTAAACTCTTAGACTATCGATACCGGCAGATTAAGAACAAGACTTTGATATTAATTACTAGTCTGCAGCTAGGAATTCGATATAATTGAACTCGAAGAACGACAACCGCCGAAACATCCATTCTGTAACGAATGTCACTTTCAACTATCCCCTCTAACCAAGACAGAGAGAGAGAGGGAGAGAGACAGACAATTCTAGAAAATAATGACTTTTCACCAGCGATCAAGACGACACACTGAGCGTAAATATATATATTGATTGCAATTGTTCCCGAATGAGTGAGCGTTCATGTGTAAAGGATTAGCATTTTAATTGTTAGAATTATCACTAAGGAGTGACTTCTTGGTCGACCCCCCCCCCCCCCCCCCATTTCCCCTTTGTCTAACAAGCCGCCATGCCGGTGTAGCCCACTAGGGCACATTTTCCTATCACTTCATGTAACCACATTTACCAAGTTTGTTTGTTTGTTTATGCATTTCTGATTTACTTAGTTAGTAATAAATAAATGATTTAAGACAATTGATGTATGGATGACTCATAGTGAAGACTGGGTTCGTCCAGATAACCAACAATTTACGATGTTTGGAATGAGACTAACGTGAGGTAAAATAAATAAATCATTAATCAGAAGACTATTGATCAGATATGAAAATATCTGAAAGGTTATATTGGGAAATTATAACTTTGTAATCTGAATACTTTCCTTGGTGCCCCAACTTCCTAGTTATTTACAGTTACATGATTATTCAGTTTAATCGAGTAACTAATTACAGAGAATCTTTGATAAAAACGAAGTCTTCAGTTTAATGATAGTAAAGACACGACAACTTAGTGACATAGAGAGAGAGGGGGAGAGTCTAACGACTGTATAGTCGGGTTTATGAAGGGAATGCCTGTGGAATGGTTTATGGAAACAAGGTGTTTCTCATTTATTGAAAGACATGGTGGCAGAGGTGGTTTAACTTAACATCAGAAGCCCATGTAGGTGTCTGTGGCGATGCCTGCCAACTTACCCTACAGCACAGGCATCAAGGCACCGTCTATACATTTTAACACCCCTCCCTCTTTCCCCCCCCCCCCTCTCTCTCTCTCTTCTCTCCACTTCTCCTGCTGTGGGATGTAGAGAAGATGAAGTATGTAGTACTTCAAGAAGGTATTGCGGATGACAACAGACAACTCAAAGGCTCAGAGACACAAGCCAGCCGTCCGTCACTGACATACATTGTGTGCCGCAAATGCACTGGCTGGGTAGGCTCCCTAGACCTTTTCATTCTAAATGATTCACTAAAATGAACCTATCAACATAGTGATGACATACAGCGGATGTTGTGCAAACATTTGTTTAATTACAGGTGCTTACTAGATGATGCACCACGCATAAAGCAAGCTCAGCCCGATTTGTTCTATTGTCCAATTGCAGTTGTTTTCTCTGTACACCCAAATGAACAAGTAAACAGTTGCTGTAGTTCGACAGGTCATTCATCCTCTTTAGAGTCTCAAGTTGGAAAAACTCATATAATCTTATGGATTACTATTCATAAGAGTTCAGCTTTCCAGACTCAGAACCAGAATCATGCAACTATGAGGCTGAACAAGAATTGACATGCTAACCTCCCCTGTTATTGTTACTGTTGAGAGCTTAGCATATCTTGGTGGTATGATCTTTGACCCTTAGTAACTTTCTCACTCATTATTATTCTATGTTATTACGAATACCGCTAGCAACAACAGAATAAATTAGGAATGAGAATGGCATACCTACATAAGAAAAGAGGAGAATATCTTCTTTCTAATGATGTTAAGCTTATTTCTCATCTGCTATTATTAAGCAAATTACACTAATTGAAGCCAATTACACTCATTGGAGAATCAAAAATGGGCTTTAAAAAAGCACCTGTGACTACTCTACCATTGCGGCAAGTGCTGCTGGCTCCTGGTAAGCTTTATTGACTTGTACATTTGTTTTTTCTAAGACGTGTCACGCCCTGGCCATAGAGAGGTTTTTATTCTCTATTTTGGGTAGGACAGGGTGTGACTAGGGTGGGCATTCTTTGTTCATTTTCTATGTTTTGGATTTCTGTGTTTGGCCGGGTGTGGTTCTCAATCAGAGGCAGCTATCATTGTCTTATTGAGAACCATACTTAGGTAGCCTTTTGCCACCTGTGTGGAGTGGGTAGTTATTTTCTGTTTCGTGTGTTTCGCACCTGATGGAGCTGTTTCGGTTGTTCCTTTGGTTATTCAGTGTTCAGTAAAATAAAAATGACGACCACGTACCACGCTGCACCTTGGTCCTCACCTTCTTCCACCAACGGCTGTTACAACATGGCTAACCTTCATTAGCAAAAATGTCATAGTCTATTAGCTAGAAAGGTAACTCCTATGTTAGATTACACTTCCTCTAACAATGATAATGTGGGGAGGTCAAAAGAATGAAAATCTATCTACCAAATGTTGTTTACTTCTTCTTGCCATTATCAGTCACCTGATGATTAGACAAGATGTATTTTCAAAAACAAAATGCTAACGAATGATGGGGTCCCTAAGTTGGGGTCCCTAAGTTTACTTGGCAGGGAGTTCCTAGGCAAGAACAGGTTGAAGATCCCTGGCATGGCAGGGGGTCCATGGGCAAGAAAAGGTTGAAGACCCCTAGCATAGAGGATGTTGTTCATACTGTGATGATTACAACTTATCCAAACCAAAAAGTGTGGAGCATTCGCTCAAATCTGAAAGGGTGAACCATCGCATTTAACCACAGCGAGGTGACTGGAAACATGAACATGAACAAAAAGAACAGCTATGACCTCCGTAAGGCAAAACAACAGTTCATGGACCAAGTGGAGACACAATTCAATGTCTCAGAAATTAGATGCATGTGGCAGGGACTCCAGACAATCACGGATTATAAAGGGAAAGCCAGCCAAGTTGTGAACACTGACGCCTCGCTCCCGGAAAAGCTAAACACCTTCTTCACCCGCTTCGAGGAAAACAACACAGAGCCGCTGACGTGAGCCTCTGTCACTCACAAGGAATGTGGCCCTCCTGCAGAAACCAACACTCAACCCCACTGATGTCAAAAACTACAGACTCACTACAGAGTGTGAGTGTGCTGAGTGTGCTGTCTCTGACCAACTTTCTTGCTATCTCCCTCAGAATGATCTTCTTGACCCCAAACAGTCAGGCTTCAAGACAGGTCACTCAACTGAGACTGCTGTCCTCTGTCATGGAGACTCTCCACACTGCCAAAGCTGACTATCTCCCCTCTGTTCTAATCCTCCTAGGTCTAGCCTCTGCCTTCGACACTGCGGAACATCATATCTTCCTCTACTCCCTCTCAGGGCGGGCATCTCAAGATCTGCACATTCTGGGATTGCATCCTACTTGGCAGGCCGCTACAACCAGGATATGTCTAAACCATATACTCTCACTACTGGTGGCCCCCAGGACTCGGTTCTAGGCCCTCTCCTCTTCTCTCTATACACCAAGTCACTCGGCTCTGTCATATCCTCATATGGTCTCTCCAATCATTGCTATGCAGATGAAAGTCAACTACTTTTCTCCTCCACACCTTCTGACACCCAGGTGACAACACACATGTCTGCGTGGCTGGCAGATATCTCAGTTTGGATGTCAGCCCACCACGTCAAGCTCAACCTCGACAAGACAGAGCTACCCTTTCTCCCGAGGAAGGCCTGGCCGCTCCAAGAACTCTCCATCATGGTTACCAACTCCCCTCTCAGAATGCAAACAACCTTGGGGTTACCCTGGACAACACCCTGTTGCCTTCTGCAAACATCAAAGCCGTGACTCGCTCCTGCAGGTTCATGTTCTACAACACAAGTAGAGTATGAACCTACCTCACACAGGAAGAGGGTCAGGTCCTAATCCAGGCACTTGTCATCTCCCAACTGCTCCACTGAAACGTTCTGTTGGCTGGGCTCCCTGCTTTTTCCCTCAAACCACTGTAACTTATCCAGAATGGCGCAGCCTGCCTGTTGTTCAACCTTCCCAAGTACTCCCATGTCATCCCGCTCCACAGGACACTCTACTGGCTTCCAGTCGAGGCTTGCATCCACTACAAGACCATGGTATTTTCCTACGGAACTGCCCCTCTCTACCTTCTCTGTTCTGACACCTCTGGTCTCTTGGCCCTCCCACCCTTACGGGAGGGAAGCTCCAGCTCAGCCCAGTCAAAGCTTTTTCTGTCCTGGCACCCCAATGGTGGTACCAGCTTCCCCATGAAGCTAGGACACCAGAGTCCCTGCCCATCTACCCCCCCCCCCCTCCCCCCCTGGTGCAGTCAACCCAATGAATCATCGGGGCACGCTGTCTGCCCTCCAGGACATCTACAGCAGCCAGTGGAACGGGAAGGCAAAGAAGCTCATCTAGGACCTCAATTGTTTTAAGACGGTCATACTTTCTTTTAAAGCATTGAAAAACACATTCATAAATCGCAAATCAAGACATGAAGAAAGTAAAGAATAAGAAACACAGTTTTGAAGTGTCTGTCCTTTATCTAATAGGATAGACAATATAGAGTTGGTCCCCCATTTGCTGCTATAACAGCCTCCACTATTCTGGAAAGGCTTTCCAGTAGATGTTGGAACATTGCTGCTGGGACTTGCGTCCATTCAGCCACAGTCAGTCTGCGTTACAAGTAATCCGAAAGGTGCTTGATGGGGTTGAGGTCAGGGCTCTGTGCAGAACGTAGATTCATCCGTCAGATTGCCAGATGGTGAAGCATGATTCTTCAATCCTGAGAATGCATTTCCACTTCTCCAGAGTCCAATGGCGTGAGCTTTACACCACTCCAGCCGATGCTTGGCATTGCGCATTGCGATCTTAGGCTTGTGTGCGGCTGCTCGGCCAAGGAAACCCATTTCATGAAGATCTCGACGAACAGTTCTTGTGCTAACGAAGCTTCCAAAGGCAGTTTGAAACATGGTAGTGAGTGTTGCAACCGAGGACAGACGATTTTTAAGTGCTTTAAGCTTCAGCACTCACCGTTGCTTCTGTAAACTTGTATGGCCTATTACTTTGTGACTGAGCTGTTTTTGCTCCATAACGATTCCACTTATAATTGCACTTTCAGTTGACCGGGGCAGCTCCAGCAGGGTAGACATTTGACTAACTGACTTGTTGGAAAGGTGGCATCCTATAATGGTGCCATGTTGAACGTCACTGAACTCTTCAGTATGGGCCATTTTACTGCCACTGTTTGTCTATGGAGATTGCATAGCTGTGTGCTCAATTTTAAACACTGATTATCAGCACAAAATACCATCACTGATAGAGCCGACCCTACATCTCAAGCTAAAAACAACACACTCAAAACCTTTTATTTTTTATGTGACATGGACATGTTACAACTGGACATGATAATACTAACGCCATCGCATAAAGACGTTGTCACGACTTCTGCCAAAGTCGATGCCTCTCCTTGTTCGGGCGGTGCTCGGCGATTGACACCTGGTTCCAATCCCATTCATTATATGTTGTGTATTTAACCCTCTGTTTCCCCTCATGTCCATGTCCTTTTTTGTTATGTTCATGTTTTATGGATTGTGGGTTCTTGTACCCACATTTTGGACTTTGGTTTTGGAGTTTGTGTTTTAAGTTATTAAAATACTCAATTTCTACCAAGTTTGATTCTCCTGCGCTTGACTTCCCTGCCACCTACATACACGACGTGACAGATGTACACCAGGTAAGCACGAGCTGACAATAATTTACTATTTCTTCACTGTCTTATCGACCCAGGGGGTGGTAGATCGGGCTTAATATTGCAGAAAGATTGTGCCTTCTATCAATGTAATTATCTGGATAATTTCCAATCCCCCATTTATTTTTGGGGAAATACAGTAGCAGTCAAAAGTTTGGACACACCTACTCATTCCAGGGTTTTTTTTATTTAACTAATTTCTACATTGTAGAATAATATTGTGAAGAGATCAAAACTAGGAAAAAACACAATAAACAAAAACAAAACAAAATATATGCTATATTTGAGATTTTTCAAAGTAGCCACCTTTTGCCTTGATGACAGCTTTGTACACTCTTGGCAGTCTCTCAACCAGCTTCATGAGGTAGTCACCTGGAATACATTTCAATTAACAGGTGTGCCTTGTAAAAAGTTAATTTGTGGAATTTATATCCTTCTTAATGCGTTTGAGCCAATCAGTTGTGTTGAGACAAGGTAGGGGTGGTACACAGAAGATAGCCATATTTGGTAAAATACCAAGTCCATAATATGAAAAGAGAAGCTTAAATAAGCAAAGAAAAATGACAGTCCATCTCAACTTTAAAACATGAAGGTCAGTCAGTCAGGAACATTTCAAGAACTTTGAAAGTTTCTTCAGGTGCAGTTGCAAAAACCATCAAGGGCTATGATGAAACTTGTTCTCATTAAGACCGCCACAGGAACGGAAGACCCAAAGTAACCTCTGCTGCAGAGGATAAGTTCATTAGAGTTACCAGCCACAGAAATTGCAGTGCAAATAAATGCTTCACAGAGTTCAAGTAACAGACACATTTCAACATCTTTTCAGAGAAGAATGCACGAATCAGGCCTTCATGGTCAAATTGATGCAAACCAACCATTACAAAAAGGACACCAATAAGAAGAAGAGACTTGATTGTGCCAAGAAACACAAGCAACAGACATTACACCGGTGGAAATCTATACTTTTGTCTGATGAGTCCAAATTTTTGATGATTGGATCCAACCGCCGTGTCTTTGTGAGACGCAGAGTAGATGAACGGATGACCTCTGCATGTGTGGTTCCCACCGTGAAGCATGGAATAGGAGGTGTGATAATGTGGGGGTGCTTTGCTGGTGACACTGTTGGAGATTTATTTAGAATTTAAGGCACACTTAACCAGCATGGTTACTACAGCATTCTGCAGCGATACGCCATCCCATCTGGTTTGGGCTTATTGGGACTATCATTTGTTTTTCAACAGGACATTGTCCCAACACACCTCCATGCTATCTAAGGGCTATTTAACCAAGAAGGAGAGTGATGGAGTGTTGCATCAGATGTCCTGGCCTCCACAATCACCGGTGATGATCTGGGGGCACTTCATCAAGGCTGAACCCTGTGATGGCCAGCCCAATCTCCAGACCTGAACCCCTTTGAAAACCTCTGGAATGTGATCAAGAGGAAGATTGATGGTCACAAGCCATCAAACAAAACCGAGCTGCTTGAATTTTTGCATAAAGAGTGGCGTATAGTCACCCAGAATCAATGTGAAAGACTGGTGGAGAGCATGCAAATAAATGCTCTAAATTACAATATTTTTATTTAGAATTTGAAGAAATGTTGTCAGTATTTTAAAGAGTAAAACAAAAGTGTTCATTTTACACAAACATACCTATAAATAGTAAAACCAGAGAAACTGATAATTTTGCAGTGGTCTCATAATTTTTTCCAGAGCTGTAAATATAGTTTCTTGAACATGGGGTGTGACATTCTTACTAATCTGCTAGAGAACCAGTTCCAATTTAAGTATATTTTTTGTATGACTGCAGCCTGGTGAAAGGTTTAACACTTTAATATTTATACATTTCTACCCTCCAAATGAATATTCATTATATAAATAGGCCAGTTTAATTTTGTCTGGCTTGCCATTCCAAATAAAATTGAATATGTTTTCGTCATATACAGTGGGGAGAACAAGTATGTGATACACTGCCGATTTTGCAGGTTTTCCTACTTACAAGGCATGTAGAGGTCTGTCATTTTTATCATCGGTACACTTCAACTGTGAGAGATGGGATCTAAAACAAAAATACAGAAAATCACATTGTATGATTTTTATGTAATTAATTTGCATTTTATTGCATGACATAAGTATTTGATACATCAGAAAAGCAGAACTTAATATTTGGTACAGAAACCTTTGTTTCATGCTCTCCACCAGTCTTTCACGTTGATTTTTGGTGACTATATGTCACTCTTTATGCAAAAATTCAAGCAGCTCAGTTTTATTGCTGTATTGTTTGTCCTGCTATTTCCTTTGTTAATATTAACTCTTTTGACCGAAATTAGGTTTGTTTTAAATATGAGTATTGCATTGCAGGGCCTCTAAAGGCACATTTAAAACTGTCCCATACAATAAGGAGATGTGATGTACTGTTCCTATGTTATGATGGAAAACAATAAGTTGACATTATTCTGTTTTGGTTAAAGACAAGTTGTCATCCAATAGGCTTTGATTAAATATCCAATATCTTCGACCACATGGAAATTCTGTAAGAGTAATGTAGTATATGCCAAATAGTTGATGATCTTACCGCTTTCTGTCCCCTATCAACACTTTTTAAACTTTTGGTGCCAGGGAGAACGAAATTAGAAAATAGTTTAGATGACGAGCTGGATTGAGCCTCCTCCATATACAGTGCCTTGCGAAAGTATTCGGCCCCCTTGAACTTTGCGACCTTTTGCCACATTTCAGGCTTCAAACATAAAGATATAAAACTGTATTTTTTTGTGAAGAATCAACAACAAGTGGGACACAATCATGAAGTGGAACGACATTTATAGGATATTTCAAACTTTTTTAACAAATCAAAAACTGAAAAATTGGGCGTGCAAAATTATTCAGCCCCTTTACTTTCAGTGCAGCAAACTCTCTCCAGAAGTTCAGTGAGGATCTCTGATTGATCCAATGTTGACCTAAATGACTAATGATGATAAATACAATCCACCTGTGTGTAATCAAGTAACCGTATAAATGCACCTGCACTGTGATAGTCTCAGAGGTCCGTTAAAAGCACAGAGAGCATCATGAAGAACAAGGAACACACCAGGCAGGTCTGAGATACTGTTGTGAAGAAGTTTAAAGCCGAATTTGGATACAAAAAGATTTCCCAAGCTTTTAACATCCCAAGGAGCACTGTGCAAGCGATAATATTGAAATGGAAGGGGTATCAGACCACTGCAAATCTACCAAGACCTGGCCGCCCCTCTAAACTTTCAGCTCATACGAGGAGAAGACTGATCAGAGATGCAGCCAAGAGGCCCATGATCACTCTGGATGAACTGCAGAGATCTACAGCTGAGGAGGGAGACTGTCCATAGGACAACAATCAGTCGTATATTGCACAAATTTGGCCTTTATGGAAGAGTAGCAAGAAGAAAGCCATTTCTTAAAGATATCCATAAAAAGTGTCGTTTAAAGTTTGCCACAAGCCACCTGGGAGACACACCAAACATGTGGAAGAAGGTGCTCTGGTCAGATGAAACCAAAATTGAACTTTTTGGCAACAATGCAAAATGTTATGTTTGGCGTAAAAGCAACACAGCTCATCACCCTTAACACACATCCCCACTGTCCAACATGGTGGTGGCAGCATCATGGTTTGGGCCTGCTTTTCTTCAGCAGGGACAGGGAAGATGGTTAAAATTGATGGGAAGATGGATGGAGCCAAATACAGGACCATTCTGGAAGAAAACCTGATGGAGATTGCAAAAGACCTGAGACTGGGACGGAGATTTGTCTTCCAACAAAACAATGAGCCAAAACATAAAGCAAAATCTACAATGGAATGGTTCAAAAATAAACATATCCAGGTGTTAGAATGGCCAAGTCAAAGTCTAGACCTGAATCCAATCGAGAATCTGTGGAAAGAACTGAAAACTGCTGTTCACAAATGCTCTCCATCCAACCTCAGAGCTCGAGCTGTTTTGCAAGGAGGAATGGGGTAAAAATTCAGTCTCTCGCTGTGCAAAACTGATAGAGACATACCCCAAGCGACTTACAGCTGTAATCGCAGCAAAAGGTGCCACTACAAAGTATTAACTTAAGGGGGCTGAATAATTTTGCACGCCCAATTTGCAGTTTTTGATTTGTTAAAAAAGTTTGAAATATCCAATAAATGTTGTTCCACTTCATGATTGTGTCCCACTTGTTGTTGATTCTTCACAAAAAAATACAGTTTTATATCTTTATGTTGGAAGCCTGAAATGTGGCAAAAGGTCGCAAAGTTCAAGGGGGCCGAATACTTTCGCAAGGCACTGTATATCTCACTAGGTCAGGATATTTAAGCCTTCATATATCCACTAGTTCCAATATATCCATGATATGTGTGATTTCCTTAAGTGCACGAGGGTTATATTTTGTAGTGTGATTCCTTTACATTCCCTTTGAGGTATTCAAAATCGTATCACAATCGCCTACCATAATAATAGAGTCTTGTGTTGCTTGTAGGCTTGATCATCATTTTTTGGACTGTATAGATTAATGAGCCAAATCTTATGGACCTTTTTCCACGCAACATAATCTAAAATTGTTCTATTATTTTCCTAAACAAAATATATTATATTCCTTTTCTTTTAGCCAGGTAAATACTGATCGTCTTTTCTTATTATCTGCTCAGCCATTACAATTATAACTGGCTATACTTATTTCACCATTTACCGTAATGAGATACAAGTTTAAATTCTATTTATCATAATATATGGGGCGGCAGGTAGGCTAGTGGTTCGAGCGTTGGACTATTAACTGTAATTTTCTTGATCAAATCCCTGAGCTGACAAGGTAAAAATCTGTCGTTCTGCCCCTGAACAAGGCAATTAACTCACTGTTGGTAGGCCGTCATTGACAACAAGAATTTGTTCTTGAATGACTTGCCTGGTGAAATAAAAGTATGTTTGTAAAGTACCATGATGATTGACTGTCCATACACCTGTATCATGATATGTGCACTGCTACTGAGTAAACCTCCAATACCTGCTAAAACCTCCCACATCACAAGCTGGGTTGATGTCCAAGTGACTAGCAGACCAACCCTGTCCACCTGGATCCTAGGGCCCTTGACAGATTGAGACCCATCCTTTGAAAAGAGCACACAGTGCCACTTGCATATCAACAGCCAACATCGGTATTTAACTGATTATACTGAAGACAGTTATTCAACACATAGATATACTGCATATAAACCCAACATGCAGCAATTTCAATGGTTTTACTGAGTTACAGTTCATATAAGGAAATCAGTCAATTGATTAAAATCATGATTTAATTCAGGCCCTAATCTATGGATTTCACTTGTCTGGGCAGGGGTGCAGCCATTGCTATGCCTGGCAGGGCATAGGCCCACCCAATGGGGAGCCAGGCCCAGCCAATCAGAATGTGTTTTTCACCACAAAAGGGCTTTTCTGCAGAGAGAAATACTCCTCAGTTTCATCAGCTGTCCGTGTGGCTGGTCTGTCCATACAATAACCTTACTGCCACCATGCGGCACTCTGTTCACTACGTTGCAAAACCACAAACAGCTCTCCCACACAACGCCATACACATGGTCTTTGATGGTGAGGCCGGTTGGATGTACTGCCAAATTCTCTAAAATGATGTTGGAGGCGGCTTATGGTAGAGAAATTCACATTCAATTCTCAGGCAACAGCTATGGTGGAGATTCCTGCAGTCAGCATGCCAATTGCAAGCTCCCTCAAAATGTGAGACATCTGTGGCATTGTGTTGTGTAACAAAGCTGCACATCTTAGAGTGACCTTTTATTGTCCCCAGCACCAGGTGCACCTGTGTGATGATCATGCTGTTTAACCACTTCTTTTAATATGCAACACCTGTCATGTGGATGGATTATCTTGGCAAAGGATGAAAGCTACACAAAAATGTTGTGATTATGCTCTGGGTCTTAGGGGTAACTTGTGGTTTAGTTCGGTACCATGCATGACTACTTCATTTCTCCAGACCAGTGCAAGGGGGAGTTAGAGCACTGATTATGCTTTTGGGTCCTACTGTGTCTCTAACTGACAATGAATGGGTGACATAAACCCAATTAGAAACTGATAATTGTGCACAACTTCAGTATTACATACTAAAACTGTTGTTACACTAAGGTTTTTTATAATTTTATTTTGTTAGGATTGTTTTGCACTTACTGTAGTACTGTAACCCACTCACGACCGGTCACGTTGTACAGCACCTGAGTGGTGCAATGGTCTAAGACACCGCATAGCACTGCAAGCTGTGTTGCTACAGATACTGGTTCATTACCTGTGCCGGCCTTGACTGGGAGACCAAAGAGATAACTATAGGTTTTCGGTTTCGCTCCCTCTAAAAACATAAATAAATCACAAAACAGATTTATTTACAACCTGGAATTAAAATATATTTTTTGGGGGGGGTTGTATCATTTGATTTACACAACATGCCTACCACTTTGAAGATGCAAAATATTTTGGGGGTGAAACAAACAAGAATAATAATTTAAAAAACTTAAAATGTGAGCGTGAGTGTGCACAACCATTCAAAAGTCAATACTTTGTAGAGTCACCTATTGCAGCAATTACAGCTGCAAGTCTTGGGGTATGTCTCTATATGCTTGGCACATTTAACCACTGGGATTTTTTCCCATTCTTCAAGGCAAAACTGCTCAAGTTGGATTGGTTCCGCTGGTGTAAAGGCAATCGTTAAGTCATACCACAGATTCTCAATTGTATTGAGGTCTGGGCTTTGACTAAGCCATTCCAAGACATTTAAATGTTTCACCTTAAACCATTCGAGTGTTGCTTTAGCAGTGTGCTAAGGGTCATTGTCCTGCTGGAAGGTGAACCTCCATCCCAGTCTCAAATCTCTGGAAGACTGAAATATGTTTCCCCTCAAGAATTTCCCTGTATTTAGTGCCATCCATCATTCCTTCAATTCTGACCAGTTTCCCAGTCCCTGCCGATGAAAAACATTTCCTCAGTATGATGCTGCCACCACCATGCTTCACTTTGGGGATGGTATTCTCGCTGTGAGGAGAGGTTTGGGGTTTGCGCCAGAAATAGGATTTTCCTTGGTGGCCAAAAAGCTACATTTTAGTCTCATGTGACCGGAGTACCTTCTTCCATATGTTTGGGGAGTCTCCCACATGCCTTTTGGCGAACACCAAACATGTTTGCTTATTTTTTTCTTTAAGCAGTGGCTTTTTTTTGGCCACTCTTCCGTAATGCCCAGCTCTGTGGAGTGTATGGCTTAAAGTGGTCCTATGGACAGATACTCCAATCTCCATTGTGGAGTTTTGCAGCTTCTTCAGGGTTATCTTTGGTATTTTTGTTGACTCTCTGATTAATGCCCTGCTTGCCTGGTCAGTGAGTTTTCCATCTCTTGGCAGGTTTGTTGTGGTGCCATATTCTTTGCATTTTTTAATAATGGATTTAAAGTTGCTCTGTGGGATGTTCAAAGTTTTAGATTTTTTTTTATAACCCAACCCTGATCTTTACTTCTCCACAGCTTTGTCCCTGACCTGTTTGGATAGCTCCTTGGTCTTCATATCTAGGCACCACTTTTCCGTCTTTTATTATTTACATTTTTTATTATAAGTCATTTTTTCCATTTCACTTCACCAATTTAAACTATTTTGTGTATGTCCATTACATTAATTCCTAATAAAAATCTATTTAAATTACAGGTTGTAATGCAACAAAATGGTGAAAACGCCAAGGGGGATGAATACTTTTGCAAGGCACTATATATATTGGTCATATTGGTCATGGCTCCCGAGTGGCACACAATGGGATTGTCTTGCAGTTCTCCAGCTGTATCCATTGAAACAGTGGTGGGCGTGCGAGGTTCAAGGCACGAGGGCAGTGGGCACTGGATGGGCAGCAGAGCCTCACACAGAAGACTGACCTAGCCCATGGGGAGAGGGAGGAGGAGGATAGGGGGTGGGGGGGTGGACCCCCACCCCGCCCAACTGGGTAGCACAGAGCAACACATTAAGGGCATTGCACTAATAATGGTGCTGATTAGGGAAACATTCCCGCTGTACTTAGTGTCAATCTGCACGTTCAAACTAAGACAATGTAACTAATAATGGCATGAAAAATACCCCTGAGATATGAATTCGAAGGGCAGATATTATTAAATGTGAAAGAATTAGACTTCTCACTAAAGGCGTCACTCAAAAGTTATCGAAAAATGACATGAAAAGCACACCTTTGTAAATCCCATTACTAAAAGTAATTGGAAAGGTATATACAAATGATTTGTGACATTGTGGTTACAATAAAGAATGGACAGCTGCTAGAATTTTGAAAACAGATTTCCAAACACTTGTAGCCCGATTAGCAGGGCAATAGACTCTTTATAGCCTGACTAACATTCCTCTATCTGAAAGAAATGACATTGCGACCAAAAAACAGACAAAATGGACATTGTTTTCATGAAGACAGCTTCTTTCTATGGTGCTACCCATTCCAGGGTTAAGCCCGTAAACATAAGAAGACTTGAAAATGAGCCGGAGTTGAAAGGATCACCAATACTTAAGGTATTTTTGATTTTTTGTTTACATTTTTTTTATATAGCCTGTCAATGTTTAGGCATACTGTGTAATAAAATTGATAATTAAATAAAAAGGTTAAATATATATTTTTTTATGATTACGTACTAAAAACGTGTTTTTGCAGAGCATACAAACATGTCGACAACCATCCGTGGAGATCAGTGGACAAAGAGCTGGACCACGGGCCACACCTAAAAATGCATGGTTGCTAAGAAAGCGGTTAGTGTTGCTAGATTCTTAAAATGTGTACGCAGCATTTGTGTGTTGGAGTCACTTTTAATTCTTAATTGATCTACCGTTTCTATCATATGCCACTGTAATCGATGGGGGCTCAGGGCAGTACCATTCTGCTCATCTGATGAAGGTGCAGATCGATCAGATTCAAACGTTGAAGACTGAGATTGAGTCATTGAAGGCAGACCAGCAGAAAGAGAAACGTTATCGGAGGGCAGAGATAAGAGCGACAGCTGATGCATTGGTCCAGAGCCAGGTGGCATTGGCGGAGAGACAGATAATGACGCGTTGAAGAGGGCGAGGAACGAGATGGAGTCACAATCCACGGCAGTATCACCTGTAAGCTCTGGAACTCCACCTACGATAGGTAGAGTCAACATACCTGGCGGGTTCATCAGGTCGTTGATTCACCCTGACATTTCCAATCCTCTTCTGACAACAGAAGTTCACCAACTGCTCAACAGGCACAACAAGGGCCGTCCGGACCGTTATGCTGTTTTGCTATAGCCTAATAAACAAAAGGAGGTGGCTTATATCCAAAATATCATTATATATTATCAACTTGATGGCACAATCATATAGCTGGCACCTACATAAAGCTGAGTGACTCACACATTCATGGTTTTGGATCAAAATTAATAAGTACCAACATTCTTTCTGATAGTCTTTAATAAAGAAATGGTTTGGTTAGCCTGACCTGGACACCATGCATAGTATTATAATAGCCCATTATGGACTATTAGCAGGACAATATACCTTTACCAACACCTCTCTGTATTTTGATACTTTGTGAGACGCGGTGTGGGTGAACGGATGATCTCCGCATGTGTATTTCCCACCGCAAAGAATGGAGGAGGAGGTGCTATGGGGTGGCACACTTAACCTGCATGGATACCACAGTATTCTGCAGTGATAACACTGTCCCAACTGGTTTGGGCTGAGTGGGACTATCATTTGTTTTTCAACAGGACAATGACCCAACACACCTCCAGGCTGTGTAAGGGTTATTTTACCTAGAAGGAGAGTGATGGAGTGCTGCATCAGATGTCCTCTCCTCCATAATCCCTTGACCTCCAACAAGTGCATCCAACAAGTGCTCAGCAAATGTGGGAAATCCTTCAAGACTGCTGGAAAAGCATTCCAGGTGAAGCTGGTTGAGAGAATTCCATAAAATATGTTTCGATATCTTAAACACTTTTTGGGATACTACATGATTCCATGTGTTATTTCATAGTTTCGATGTCTTCACTATTATTCTACATTGTAGAAAATAGTACAAAATAATGAAAAACCCTTGAATGAGAAGGTGTTCTAAAACATTTGACCGGTAGTGTATATGAAAAAAAAATGGTATATCTTAATTTCTTTCCACAATCAACAAATAATATGCTTAATAATGCAGGCACTTCCTACGAAGGATTGTTAAACATAACCAGGACTGACATTGCAAAACTTACTTTTTCGGGAAGCAAACCATTGTGATTCATCCTATGCTGTTCCTAACATCATTACCCCATAGCAACAGATGTGGGAAACATACACACACTTCCCCCACCCCTTCCTCACAAACAACCACAAGCTCAGATATTTCACAGTTGTTCTAACCCTAAGCCCAACTCAAGAGACACTTGATGTGTGAATATGTATACAATTGTAGCTGTTTGAGCAACAATGCAGAGATTTGATTAAGCAATGTCTTATCCTAGCTGATTGAGCTTGGATACACCCCTTTCCCACGATCCACACACATGCTGGTCCCCCGTTGTGGCCATTTTCCCAAGCACCTATGTGAAGTCAGACCATTCGATTATTTTGTGTATCCAGGGACAGAATCATTTTCCCCCTCTCAGATTGTCCAAGTGTGACCCCTTCCCCATGGGTTACTGCAGCTAGTGTTGCCAGCACTGTCACTACCTGGGCTGGTGTACGCCACCGTAATTCCCACTGGCTAGGTATGAGGTCGTCAAGGTTCTCATTAGCAGCTTTCAGAGATTCCTTGTATATTATTCCCCATCCCCATCCAGGGGCTTTGGCTATTGCTGGACCAACCCTGCCAGGCAGGCTCAGACTTTTGAAGGGCGGTGCTGCTTTAGTGGGTCTCTGACCGTGTTTATCTTTCTGTCTTGGCTGAATATTGGCTACTTGCAGTATTCCTATGACCCACATCTTCTTCGTGTGTGGGTCGCTCAGTCGGGTGACTAGGATATATGGTTGGGGACTGTTCAATCAGGACATGACAATAAATAAATAAACTACATTTGTAATATATTTTAATTAACATGTACTGTGCTTTAGGAAAGTATTCAGACCCCTTGACTTTTCCCACATTGTGTTACATCAGAGCCTTATTCTAAAATGGATTCAACCTACAGACATACCCCATAATGACAAAGCAATAACAGGTTTTTAGACATTTTTGCAAATGTATGAAAAAATATAGTAAAAAAAAACTACTTATTTACATAAGCATTCAGACCCTTTGCTATGAGACTATTTTGCTATAAGGCTATAACATGACAAAATGTGGAAAATGTCAAGGGGTCTGAATACTTTCTGAATACATTCCATATCTGCACAAACTTGAAAACTCTTTCTCTGTCACAACTCCTAGCTTTGGATTTTGCAACCATTTTCCCTTTTACTTCACTTAACTCAATACACTTTTCCAATCACACCAATCACACACCCCATCTTCCATCACAACCACTCCCACCACATATACAACTGTACATACCCACATACTGTGCCTTCTATGTCCCCTGTTTCCTTTGTTTTTAATCTCAACCATGTTGATTCCTGCCTAATTTCGGGCTTTTGAGTACTTTTGTGTTCCAGCTCCTTATAGTTGAAGATGTATTATTTCATTAATTGTTCTATCTTCTAATGGTATATTTGACCTATTTATAAATACTATAAATAGAAATTTGAATACAAATTATTTTACAACATTCCCTACCTTGAATAGAATAGTGTATTTGTAGTTTATTTCTTTATCAATTGTGACATTATTGAGTTTGTGCTGATTTTCACTGTTTATCAAATACACTTGTTGCTATAATTATGTTTAGGCTACTGATGTTTTCATCACTTGACCATTCATCTTGGTGGTTTTTGGAATTTATATTTTTTGTCATTATAAAAATAAGCTGTTACCGGGTTCCAGCACATATGATTTCATAGTTCTAGTTCATAGCTTTTTTTACATACTGTATAACATAACATATAACGAACATATAACGAATGAAAATGCTATTGTGTTATTTGAAATATATATTTATTTCTCATTCAATTGTAACTTAAGACCTTCACAAACACAACAAAATAATGATTTTGCAATAGCATACACGACTTGTATTAATTACATTGTTAGAACGTTGCAGTCAGAATGAATGCTCATTAGATTGAAGGGGGGTTCCTCGAGGCCCTGCAATTCTATTGTTAAAGGGTAACTATTCCCAAAAATCTAAATAGCTTCTATTTTTCTCCGACCTCAAAAATTCTCCTGATATGGTTTAAGCATTGTTGTGGACTTAGAACATCCAATTGGGTTGTTTTTCTATTAAAAACGTGTGATTTTGAGAGTGAAAAATGGAAAACTGGAAAAGAGAAATTGACAGGCAAAAAATCTAATGGATTCTATGGGGCCCTATGAATGCTGTGCTAAGTTAACTTGTGTGTCCCCCCTGAAGTGCTCCGAGTGAAGGGGTTCCCCCTTTCCGGCCGGTGGGCCCCTCATCCCACTGATCTCCCACCAGCCCAGAGAGGACTTCATGAACATCCTGCTGTCGTCCAAAATGATTTTATTCATTTAAAACTTCAACTGTGTCTCATTGTCTTTGCATATATTGTTGGCACATATTGTGGAATTCTATACTGTAGTATTCTATACTGTCGTATTCTAGTAGGATAGTTTATAAAAGTGTAGTGATCCTAGTGTAGTAACTTCTGATGAAATGTGCGATCTAACTGTCCCACAATCCAAAGTATTAAGGTTGATATTTATTATTTTATTTCTATTTTTTTTCATTATCCAGGTAAGCTAGTTGAGAACAAGTTCTCATTTACAACGGCGACCTGGCCAAGATAAAGCAAAGCAGTGCGACAGAAACAACAACACAGTGTTACACATGGAATAAACATGCGTACAGTCAATAACACAATAGAAAAAAATAAAGTCTATATACAGTGTGTACAAATGGCATGAGGAGGTAAGGCAATACATAGGCTATAGTAGCAAAGTAATTACAATTTAGAAGATTAACACTGGAGTTATAGATGAGCAGATGATGATGAGCAGATGGTGTGTAAGTAGTGATACTGGTGTGTAAAAGAGCAGCAAAGTAAATAAAAACAATATGGGGGATGAGGTAGGTAGATTGGGTGGGCTATTTACAGATGGACTATGTACAGCTATAGCGATCGGTTAGCTGCTCAGATAGCTGATGTTTAAAGATAGTGAGGGAAATGTAAGTCTCCAGCTTCAGCAATTTTTGCAATTCGTTCCAGTCACTGGCAACAGAGAACTGGAAGGAAAGGCGGCCAAATGAGGTGTTGGTTTGGGGATGACCAGTGAGATATACCTGCTGGAGCGCGTGCTATGGGTGGGTGCTGCTATGGTGACCAGTGAGCTGAGATAAGGCGGGAGCTTTACCTAGCATAGACGTATAAATGACCTGGAGCCAGTGGGTCTGGTGACTAATATGTAGGGAAGGCCAGCCGACTAGGGCATACAGGTCGCAGTGGTGGGTAGTATAAGGCGCTTTGGTAACAAAACATAAGGCACTGTGATAGACTACATCCAATTTGCTGAGTAGAGTATTGGAAGCTATTTTGTAGATAACATCGCTGAAGTCGAGGATCGGTAGGATAGTCAGTTTTAGTAGGATAGTCAGTTTTTGGCGGCGTGAGTGAAGGAGGCTTTGTTGCGAAATAGAATGCCGATTCTAGATTTGATTGTGGAAGATGTTTGAGATGTTTGATATGAGTCTGAAAGGAGAGTTTACAGTCTAGCCAGACACCTAGGTATTTGTAGTTGTCCACGTATTCTAGGTCAGAACCGTCCACAGTAGTGATGCTTGTCGAGCGGGCGGGTGCGGTCAGCGAACGGTTGAAAAGCATGCATTTGGTTTTACTAGCGTTTAAGAGCTGTTGGAGGCCACGGAAGGAGTGTTGTATGGCATTGAAGCTTGTTTGGAAGTTAGTTAACAAAGTGTCCAAAGAAGGGCAAGATGTATACAGAATGGTGTCGTCTGCGTAGAGGCGGATCAGGGAATCACCCGCAGCAAGAACAACATTGTTGATATATACAGAGAAAAGAGTCGGCCTGAGAATTTAACCATGTGGTACCCCCATAGGTCCGGACAACAGGCCCTCCGATTTGACACAGGGTAGTAGAGTATCAAAATTATCAGACCAATTATTTTACTACATTTAAATTTGACTATATTTTACTGTTTGTTTAAGTAAAGTAATGTACAATTCTTCAACTACCACAAAAAATAAAAATTTAACAGGTCCCATAATTTTACTTAATGTAACATTACCATTTAGCTATTAATAAACTATTTTGCAGCTCCTCATCTAAAGTGTTCACTATATATACTTTATAAATGACTTGTTACACCCCGAAAGCTGGCTACATTAGTACACAGTACCTGATTCTCCACCAATGGCAAAATATTACCTAAAACATGCAATCGTAAAAGAAGTACACAATTCAAGGAAGTATAAGGGGGGGGAAATACATTTAAAAAAGAACAACTTCAGAACACATTTTATTGCAGGAACTTCTTTCTTGAACAATTTCAGTTTCATATTTAATAGCTTCATAACTGCAGCCATTCACTAGCACAGGCCTGATAAATCACAAGTGATCATCATCTTCCGCAACATCAGTAAATACTTAAAATAGACGCTCAAAAACCTATTGAATGATATTTATCGTCAGCTTACTCCAATCGTTTTCTGTTGTTCAAGGCATTTGGCAAAACCACTCCGACCATTATCGACGGAAGTTGCAGCTCCAGCTGCCAATATGTCCTTTAAAAGGGGCACAATAGCCTATCTTTTTTTCTATTGCATTTCTTGTAAACGTTATACATTTTATTAGTTCCAATTGGCCTCCAATGTTGCTGGATGGGTGCTTGGACCGTCACTGAGGCAGTATTTGTCTGTTATCATTTAAAAAAACTTAATTTCAGATGCAGCAGGTTTAGCTACTTAGCTAGCTAGCATTGATACTGTTAGCACCAAAGATACAGGCTGAGAGACCAGGATTCCTAAATGATTTGTCTGCAAATTTATTTTCTTCTAAAAGGGCTACATGTTGTTTGGACTGTAGTTGAAGACAGTCTCTAAAATTATTGACTGTTATTGTTGCAAACAATATTATTTTGGATGTAACATTAGCAGTCCAACCAGCTATCATGCTAACTAGATACAGTAACTCTGTGTTATGGTTAGCGTAGCTAGTTACCATCCAAATTCAAATTATTTTTGAGTGTATTGCAGTTGATTGGTGACATTGGCATGAACATATTTTCAGCATGACATTAATGCAAACATTGTAATATATTTACAACCCAAAAGTAATGTGAAATGCACTCATAGCTTATGACATAAAAAATATATTTAGATTAAGCTTCAACTGGGCTTGATAGGCAGTTAGCTAAGCTAACTGCAGGCAAAGCATTGCATCATGGGAGATAAAATGCTGTAGACGAGGGAAATACAGAGCTTCAAAATCACAAAAACGAGGAATCATGCAGTACGACAAACAAAATTTGTGCATATATATACTAATAGCATAATAACTGTTTATAAAATGGTGGAATTGTTCTTTAACACTAGAATAGCCGGTCCTCAACAAATACAAATAGCAGCCAATGCCATGCCCTTGGGGCATCTACATTTTCACAGTCAAATAATAATAATATATATATATTTATTTTTTGCCTGATCTGAAGAAACATTATGAAATTAAGAAAATATATTTCAAAAGAACAGAATAGCATAATTTGAGTTTAATTACGTTACTATTATAAGCTATCCAAAACTCAACTTAAGTTCAGTCTGCCTTCAAGTAGAAATGCTCCTATGCCACGGTGACAGACAAGGGATTTGGCTTGAAGATATCTCCGTCCAAGGATGGAAGGTGTACTACTATTATCCCATTATCCAAGTCGCAAATTGGAGAAGATTGAAATACTGCTAGTTTTTTAAAAAACTGCCTTTTTCTTCAGCATTCTAAGTTAGCTAATTCTCAAGCAGCCAATTGGATTCCACAACTGGCACAATTACTGTACAACCATTTAACTGATGTTTACGGATGAAGACCTTCATGAAGATAAAATAATCATTATAACCATTTAAAAATAAAGCGATTTCACCATGATGCCAATGGTGACTTTAAAACAGTTACAGAGTTTAATGGCTATGATAGTAGAAAACTGAGGACGGATCAACAACAGTATAGTTACTCCTCAATTCTAACCCAAATGACAGAGTGAAAATAAGGAAGCTTGTACATGATAAAACCTTCTCAATAACCTTGCAAATGGCCTTTACAATGTTGAAACAAATCATGTGGCCTATGAGCTGTTACCAACAAATGAGATTAAAAACAATAGAATTTTACAGACACCTTCACAATAACCTTGCTAGGAGCATTTAGCCACAAAAGACATGCAGAAATGAACTTGGACAACTGCTGATATGAAAAACATCTAACAACTCCAGGATTACCTCATAAAAGCGGAACATAAATTGTTCTTGTCTCTGTGCACAGCACTCAAGCGATTACATTTCCTTCAAGAGCGGAGCAGAAAACAGGACTACGGTAGTGCACACAGAATAACTGTTGGTCGTTCTGCTAATAGGCATGGAATGATGACGGATATCATGCAGTAGCCGCTCCGGAATGACTGGGAGGGAATTAATAAGCAGGAATGGGTTAATAGTGCATAAAGAGCTAGCAGGAGAACGGCGGGAGTGTTCCACAGGCCCCTCTGAAGTCAGCTGTGAGTAATCGGCCCATGGTGGGCCTCTGACGATTACCGTAACAGAGCAATTGGACGTGAAAAATGGATAATAGTATGGACATGGAAGTGCTTTCGGGAGGATCTCTCTCTCGCTGGGCGAGTTGCTTAACCCATACATTCTCCCACTCTCACTCTCTCTCTCTCTCAAATGGAATGAGCGAGAGGCTGTAGTAGTGATCTCAGTATTAAAGGCAACAATCCGACAGTCCAACCCACCATTCCACACCACTTCACCACGTTGCGGGCAATTTTCTGAAACATGTCAGACTTACGGATTTTGACAAGGCCCCTCGCTCTAGATCTAGAATGGTCCTCCCAATTTGGCATGTGTCCACTCAATGTATATAAAACTGGAAGACATTTCACAGTTATGGTGCTAGGAAAATACAGGGTATAATGAGAGTGTTGAAAGCCTATATGCTCCTGGCTTTGCACCATTTGATTCCAGTGTGTGGGGACGAAACATGAGCCGTCTGAGTCTGTGTTGAATGACAATGCGCTGGTGTTACGCTGGTCAGATTATGATCCCTTATATAATTCCACATATTGCCTTTAATCAAATGTACATTCCATGGAAATAAATACCCTGCAGTTTTTGGCGTTAAGCCATTATATGATAACACATAAATAATACTCATGTGGGAATATTAGCCACAGGCCTGGTGCAGTTAAAACCCAGCAGTACTACTGTAGGAGTAGGGCTTCCAATGAAGAGCCATTAACTTAAGATATTACACAATCAAACTCTTTATGATCATTGAAATGTGTGTGTGTGTGTGTGTGTGTGTGTGTTTGTGTTCATCTGTGTATCTGTCTTGAGCTGTTCTGCATCAAAACAATCCAACCATGCTACCACTCCCACAGCTGGGATGCTGCAGGGTCAACAGTCACAAAGGTCAGAGGTCATAGTCTAAGGAAACAACCCCCTTTAGAGGAAGCCCTGAGGCCTTCTCCAATATATGATATTTAGGAAGTGAGGGAAAGTGGGGGGCAGCTCACAGGTGACCAGAGATGGGGGAGGGATCCAGTATAGAAGGATGATAGGATGAAGAGAGGTTTAAAACAACTACTCTGTGATTGGTAAAGATGGTTAGAATAGAAAGGATAGATTACACAAGGATGAGTGGAGATTGCAATAGAGAGAGTCGGTTCAGTATAGAGGAGTGGAGAAAGACTAAAAGGCTAGCCATTTCTTCTCCCTAGTTGCTACACTTATCTACTGTTTAGAGAGAGTGGGAGACCCCAAACACTAGCAAGAGACCCCAAACCTGAGCAATTTCCCCCTGTGACTGGGTTATAAGCTCAACAACAGACCACAACTAGACCCACAACTAGACCCCGCAACCCCGTTATCTAGTCCTGCAACTGTCACACAGGAGTTTCCCCTCTACTTCAAAATTCAAATATTGAAGAAAACCACCACAACAAACTGGACAGACATATTACTCACAAACAAGCAAAAATGATGTGAAGGTTGAAGGTAATTATGTAATGGTGATAATAGCAAGTTCCGTCTTTGAGTCTGTGATGAATGTGAAATGAGACTATAGCCTTGTGTTTTGCTATTGAACAGACTATCCAAGGGAGAAAACAGTTAATGAGTCATTGGGCATTTTGCACCCTGTCCAGGCCCACCCACACATCACCACAAGGACCCTGCACCCGAACACACTGACAGGTGGTACAGAACATTAGGTACAGGAGTCAGAACGAGAGAGAGAGAGAGAGAGAAAAAAAAAGTAGAGAGAAAGATAGGAGGAGAGAGAGAGAGAGATAGAGAGAGGGAGGGAGAGAGAGAGAGAGGGGGGACTAGAGAGAGCGATAGAGTGTGTGTTTGTTTGTGTGCGAGAGCAAGAGAGCGAGAGAGACAGAGCTACGTACTACAAACACAAAGAGGAGAGAGCGTTGTCAAAGCCACGATAGCATCAGCTCACCGTAGCCCTCCCACTCAGCACCACTGAACTCTCCCATGCCTGGGAAAGGATGGTCACTGATTATAATCTCAGATAGGATGTGTATGAGTGTCTCAGTCCACAATACACTCTATTGTAAGACAGTGAGACATGCACGAACTTCCTCTCTTTCTGTGCACACTGATACAAGTTCAACCACAAGATGAGTAGCTGCCACATGGGCAACAGCTAATGGGGTTCATAATAAATCTATTCAAATAAAATCGCATTTTATTTGTCACATGCGCCGAATACAACCTTACCGTGAAACGGTTACTTACAAGCTCTTAACAAACAGTGCAGAGTGAGAAAATATTTGCTAAATAAAGTGAAGTAAAAAAAAGTAACACAATAAAATAACGATAACGAGGCTATATGCAGGAGGTATCGGTACCGAGTGAATTTGCATGGATACGGGTTAGTCAATGTTATTGAAGTCCAATGTACATGTACGATACCATTCAAAAGTTTGGGGTCACTTAGAAATGTCCCTGTTTTTGAAAGAAAAGCCAATTTTTTGTCCATTAAAATAACATAAAATTGGTCAGAAATACAGTGTAGACATTATTCATATTGTAAATGACTATTGTAGCTGGAAACGGCAGATTTTTTTATGGAATATCTACATAGGCAAACAGAGGCCCATTTTCAGCAACCATCCCTCCTGTGTTCCAATGGCACATTGTATTAGCTATTCCAAGTTTATGATTTTAAAAGGCTAATTGATTATTAGAAAACCCTTTTGCAATTATGTTAAAACAGCTGAAAACTGTTGTCCTGATTAAAGAAGCAATAAAACTGGCCTTCTTAGACTAGATGAGCATCTGGAGAGTCAGCATTTGTGGGTTCGATTCCAGGCTCAAAATGGCCAGAAACAAAGACCTTTCATCTGAAACTAGTCAGTCTATTCTTGTTCTGAGAAATTGAGGCTATTCCATGCAAGAAATTACCAAGAAACTGAAGATCACATACAATGCTGTCTTCTATTCCCTTCACAGAATAGTGCAAATTGGCTCTAACCAGAATAGGAAGAGGAGTGGGAGGCCCCCGGTGCACAACAGAGCAAGAGGACAAGTACATGATAGTGTCTAGTTTGAGAAACAGAGGCCTCAACTGGCAGCTTCATTAAATAGTACCCGCAAAACACAAGTCTTAACGCCAACAGTGAAGAGGCGAATCCAGGATGCTAGCCTTCAATTTCTCAGAACAAGAATAGACTGGCAAGTTTCAGAAGAAAGTCTTTGTTTCTGGCATTTTTAAGTCTGTAATCGAACCCACAAATGCTGATGCTCCAGATCAATACTCAACTAGTCTAAAGAAGGCCGGAATTAATTGCTTTTTTAATCAGAACAACAGTTTTCAGCCGTGCTAACATAATTGCAAGAGGGTTTTCTAATGATCAATTAGCCTTTTAAAATTATCAACATGGATTAGCTAACATAACGTGCCATTGGAACAGAAGAGTGATGGTTGCATATACTGGGCCTATGTAGGTTTTCCATAAAAAACTGTTGTTTCCAGCTACAATAGTGATTTACAACATTCACAATGTCTACACTGTATTTCTGATCAATTTGATGACTTTGCATTCAGTGCATTCTGAAAGTATTCAGACCCATTGACTTTTTTCCCCATTTTGTTTCATTACAGGCTTATTCTTATTCATATTCTTGTTCGATCGGGTTCAAGTCCGGGCTCAGGCTGGGCCACTCAAGGACATTCACAGACTTGTCCTGAAGCCAGTGCTGTCTTGACTGTGTGCTTAGGGTCGTTGTCCTGTTGGAAGGTGCACCTTCACCCCAGTCTGAGGTCCTGAGCACTATGGAGCAGGTTTTCATCAAGGATCTCTCTGTTTTTGCTCTGTTCATTTTTCCCAGTCCTGACCAGTATCCCAGTCCCTACTGCTGAAAAACATCCCCACAGCATGATGCTGCCACTGCCATGCTTCACCGTAGAGATGGTGCCAGGTTCCCTCCAAGCAAAATACTTGGCATTCAAGCCAGATAATCTTCTTTCTCATGGTTTGAGAGTCCTTTAGGTGCCTTTTGGCCAACTCTAAGCAGGCTGTCAAATTCCAAGCGGGCTTGTGTCTGGCCAATCTACCATAAAGGCCTGATAGGTGGAGTGCTGCAGAGATGGTTGTCCTTCTGGAAGGTTCTCTCAACTCTGGAGCTCTGTCAGAGTGACTATCGGGTTCTTTGTCACCTCCCTGACCAAAGGACTTCTTCCCTGATTGCTCATTTTGGCCAGGCGGGCAGATCTAGGAAGAGTCTTGAAGGTTCTAAACTTCTTCCATTTAAGATTGATGGAGGCCACAGTGTTCTTGGGGACCTTCAATGCTGTAGAAATGTTTTGGTACCCTCCCCCAGATCTGTGCCTCCACACAATCCTGTCTTGGAGCTCTACGGACAATTCCTGCAACCTCATGGCTTGGTTTTTGCTCTGACATGCACTGTCAACTGTGGGACCATATAAGACAGGTGCGTGCCTTTCCCAATCAAGTCGAATCAATTGAATTTATCACAGGTGGACTCCAATCAAGTGTTGGAAAATCTTCAGGATGATCAATGGAAACAGGATGCACCTGAGCTCAATGTCTTGTCTCATAGCAAAGGGTCTGAAGAATTATATAAATAAGGTATTTCTTTATTTAAAATGTTTATACATTTGCAATTTTTGCTTTATCCTTATGGGGTGTAGATTGATGAGTAAATCATGTAATTTCATCATTTTTAGAATAAGTCTCTGATGTAACAAAATGTGGAAATAGAAATAAACATTGAGTAGCAGCAGTGTAAAAAAAATAGGGTCAATACCAACTTTTAGGTCCTTCCTCTGACACCGCCTGGTATTGAGGTCCTGGATGGCAGGAAGTTTGGCCCCAGTGATGTACTGGGCCGCACCTTGCGGTCAGATGCCAAGCAGTTGCCATACAACTGATGCAACCAGTCAGGACAGTCTCGATGGTGCAGTTGTAGATCTTATTGAAGGCATGTCCACTTCATGACTGTATTGGTGTGTTTGGACCCTGATAGTTTGTTGGTGATGGTGTACACCAAGGAACTTGAAGCTCTCGACCCGCAACTCTACAGCCCCTGTCGATATGAATGGAGGCGTGCTCGGCCCTCCTTTTCATTTAGTCCACGATCAGCTCCTTTGTCTTGATCACTTTGAGGGAGAGGATGTTGTCCTGGCACCACACTGCCAGGTCTCTGACCTCCTCCTAGTAGGCTGTCTCATCGTTGTTGGTGATCAGGCCTACCACTGTTGTGTCGTCGGAATTCTTAATGATGGTGCTGGATTCATGCCTGGCCACGCTGTCGTGGGTACTAAGCGCGTACCGCTGAGGGGCCCCCGTGTTGAGGATCAGCATGGCAGATATGTTGATGCCTACTCTGACCACCTGGGGGTGGCCCTTCAGGAAGTCCAGGATCCAGTTGCAGAGGGAGGTGTTTAGTCCCAGGGTCTTTAGCTTAGTGATGAGCTTTGAGAACACTAAGGTGTTGAACCCTGAGCAGTAGTCAATGAACAGAATTCTCACATAGGGGTTCCTTTTGTCCAGGTGGTATAGGGCAGTGTGGATTGCAATTGAGATTGCGTCATCTGTGGATCTGTTGGGGCAGTATGCGAATTGGAGTTGGTCTAGGGTGTCCGGGAGGATGCTGTTGATGTGAGCCATGACCAGCCTTTCAAAGCACTTAATGGCTACCGATTTGAGCGCTATGGGGAGGTAATCATTTTGGCAGGTTACCTTCGCTTCCTTGGGCACAGGGACTATGGTGGCCTGCTTGAAACATCTAGGTATTACAGACTCGGTCAGGGAGAGGTTGAAAATGTCACTGAAGACACTTGCCAGTTTGTCTGCGCATGCTTTGAGTACACTTCCTGGTAATCCGTCTGGCCCTGCAGGCCTGTTTAACGGTCTTGCTCACATAAGCTACCGAGAGCGTTATCACACAGTTGTCCAGAACAGCTGGTGCTCGCATGTTTGCTTCAGTGTTACTTGCCTCTAAGCGAGCATAAAAGGAATTTAGCTCATCTGGTAGGCTCGCGTCACTGGGCAGTTCGTGGTTGGGTTTGCCTTTGTAGTCCGTAATAGTCCTGTAGCATGACCATGTCCGTATTGAGCAAGTCACTGGTACCTCCTGCTTTAGTTTAACTATGTATAACTATGGTATTATGTCAGATGAACATAAGAACACAACAAGTCCTGTAAAACCTATGTTTATGGTTTACAATTCAATGCAGCTCACACATGACATGGACAAGGGTCACAGCAAACCAAGAACATTTCCAGAACATTAGCTAATGTTCCCTTAAAAATGTGATAAGGTTATGATCACTATCAAAGCACAAAACAGCTAAAACACCATCTACCACCAACGGTCGCGGCATTAGCTCGAAACTTTTAAAGGAGGAACCACTGTATGTCACACCAGAAAACAGAATACCCAAAGCCTGTATGTATGAATGTGTGTGACTCATACAAAGGCCTAAATGGGTGTGTGGGACATGCTGCAGACCTAGAGGGATAGACAGCCAGATGGTGCCCACGCTGTTCAGCCAACATGGATATTAGATCCACCACTGGGGCTAAACCTCCCAGACCGCACCCGAGCCTGGGCCGCTCGTGCAGCCTTAGCCTGCTGGCAGTGGATAAACATCCAGGCCCTGACAGCCTGTCAGCCAGCAGCAAACGGCCTAAGAACAGCTACACCCTGCCAGCTAAATAGTTCAAGAAGTCTTTAAAATCCTTATCTAGACTCTCCTAAAGGATAGTACATCCACATGCTCTGTGTCCATTTGAACTCAGGGGAGTGTGACTTGTAGCATGTTATTGAGGCTATGGGAACATATGGTGGCCAGCTCATACAAAAGCTTGTTATAGACAAAAAAGCAGTTGAAAACAGTATGTGTGTGAGTGTGCCGAGACAGATGTCGGAACGACAGCGGTCCCCTATTGCTTTGAGGTTCTGCAAGTTCCCTGTTACCTGGGGCTGCTGTGCAGCTGTCCTGAGCTGATCGCTGTCCCAGCCCTACAAATGCTTGCTCCAGTGTGTGTGTGTTTGTGTGTGTGTATGTGTGCAGCAATGTCCCTGAGCTCAAAACACTGCTACAAAATATACTCAGTGCACAAACATGTACACACACATACACACAGGCTCGGATGCCAAAACACAGAGGGTGGGGATCCCACTCAACTCCTATTTGCAAAGATTAAATGAACAAGCACATAAAAAAAAAATTTGACAGCATTTTAACCTAAAGCAACCATTGGATTTTCAAGTTCTTCTCTGACTGCCTGTTCTCCCTCTCCATCCAACACCCCCCCCACCCACCCCTCTCTCTCCTTTCCCTACAGCTCTCTCTGTGTGTACATACACACAATCCTCAACTCAGGATTACGTTTCTGTGACACGACCTGCGTCACAGCAGTGGCGAGCTCGCACAACCAGCCAGGGGATTCAATCTCTTGTCTCCCCAAGTTAGAAAGTATGACAGCAGGCAGAGGAGGAGGAGTAGGAAGAGGAGGAGATTAATAACTAATAAAAAACGGGGCTCTCCACAGGATGATCTTGAAAAAATGGCTGCTATGGCTATCAGTTGCCACAAGCCCTGGCACGAGACAACATGACAGGTGTAAATTTCAGCAACTTAAACAGGCAGATTAGCCACTAGTGTTGCTCTTCATATGTATTCTTTATGGGAGTTAAGGCCATTTGAAACGCAGGGCCAAAGGCAAGATTACAGAGCCACAGCCCCATGGAGAGAGGTGTGTTGCAACTAAAAGCCTGGATTTGAATAATTGTACAGGCTTAGAGCCCCGAATCAGCAGAGAACAGAACCAATGGATTATTACAGCCAACTTTGGACGGCTTTGACTGCCTGACTCAATGAAAAACCCTTGTGCTGTGTGTGTGTAGGGGGGGATGGATAGGCGTGTGTGTGCACTTTCATGCTACAATGTGAACGTATGTAACTGCTGTTCCAGTGTTGTGCTCCTAAACAACCATTGACTTTGTGTGTGTGTGTGTGTGTGTGTGTGTGTGTGTGTGTGTGTGTGTGTGTGTGTGTGTGCGCGCGCGTGCGTGCGTGCGTGCGTGTGCAACTGCCTATCTGTGTGACTGTGTGTGTACCCTATGAGAGGGATACATCAAACAGATACGAGCCACTTTTCCAGCTCCACACTTTAATGCTGCATGGTTAAGGCTTAGAGATGAGTTAGGTGCTGGAGAGAAGGAGGGAAAGAGCTGAAGAGCTGTTAAAAAAGAGAAGAGAGGAAGAATGGATAATGAAGAGGAGGGTGGGAGTCTCATGTGATTTGTCTGGAGAAATACTGAAGAGTGCAGTTCAAGTAATTCAACCTGCTTAAAGAGTGAGAAGCAGGGTAGGTCTTTAGTATGAAAGGGTGGGCTAGATGAAGAGAGAGGGATGAAGAGTGCGAGAAAGAAACAGCAGAGGAAGAGAGGGAGAGAGATGAAGGGGAAGAAGGGGATGAGAGAGAGTCAGAGAAAGAGTGAAAGAGAAACAGATGGATGGAGGTAGAAAGAGAGAGAAGGAGAGAAAGAAAGAAAATGAAAAGGGAGAGGTGAGGGTGCGTGCTTGCTCTGCTCTGCCTGTAATCAGTAGGGGGAGAGTGGGGTAAGTTGAGCAATTTCCTTACAATCAGCATCACTCCGTCAAGGGAAATATAGTATTCTTTCCCAGAAAGATACCTACACACATGAATATTACAGGATGTTGTGTATCCCTGTAAATAATCACAATTCATGTAAACATTAGTTTTGAAAACATAGCTTGTCCAAAAAGTGGTCTCTTGGCACAACTTACCCTGGGTATGAGGTAAATTAAGCCTCAGAACAGGGTAAGTTAAGCCACCTACTAGTTTCTGTACTGAGTGAAATATTACCATTACCTTGTTAAAACCAATGATATCTTTATTTCCTAAATACAACACAATCACAATAGCTTTTTTGTCTTGTATTAATTGTAATGATCTTTTAACCCAGGCTTAACATCTAACAACAACTTTGTACTTTTTAAAACACTTTTAGCACAGGCCAGGCCCTGTTGTTATGTCACACACTCTAAAAAGAAAAGGTTCCTGGAGTAACCTTTAAGGGTTCTTCAAATTGAAACTGTGGAGGATAAGTTCTTCAAAGAAGACATTTGATTTGATGTGAAGAACCCCTTTTAATGGATCCTCTAAGAATATTTTGAAGAACCTTTTGGGGTATATTTTGAACTACCCCCACCCTAATAATTTGTATTATTATTATTAATAATGTCCATAACATTAAGAACAATAAGACAATATTTTAGTTGTTAGTGTTTGTTATGATTTTAGTTGCAAAGCAGAATTAAAACATCTAATTATGAGGTAAACTCCCTGCAAAGCCCCAAGTCCAATGGGTATATCCTCTGGCGTGTTGATGTTAATGTGGTGATGTTCTCCGTATCCACAGCCAGAATGATTTTGCAGTGCATGGTGATCAAACAGGTTTCAAGTTATATTCAGAGGTGTAGGAAGGGTGACGCTTGTGAATAAAAAAAAATCGTAATTATATAGATGATTAACAAAACGTGCACAGGACCGTAATTCCTACCTTGGATTTTGTGGTTAATGCGAATGGAAAAAAACAACTATTTTGATAATGGTTTTGATACACATACCATGTCCATAATATAAAGGCCTACATGCTTTTAATTTAAGTAGTAAGGGAGGTGGATGGTACATATGATCTGCATAACTTACCAATGCAAGTTGACATACCTTTGCATGCCTCCTCGTCCGTATACCTGCAGACACAGACACAAAAGTGAGAAGTTCAGTCATCTGCACCCAATACAGCTAGCCTTCAACATATTCTTATGGCATACATAATCTTACCTCTTTATCCATTGAACTGTGTCCATTTTCTGTTTTAGAACTATTAGCCCACACAGCTACAAGGATGCACTTACTGTATATTGCTAGGTTTAGGACCTCCCATTGAAGCTTATAGAGAACCCAACTGATGTTTAGATACAAGCTTCATGAAACCTCTAACACAATGTATTAATTTGACTTGTTGAAAATATGTTTTTTGGACCTTGCTTACCACTTTTTCCATGTGGTTTCTTCATTCACATACTCCATGAAATTATGGGCTCTTCTGAAATATTTGGCCATATCTATTTCATACAGCCAATCATGATAATATTGTTGTTACCTCTACGATACACGTCTGGCCATGTGACTGCAACTCCATAACACTTTGATTCCTTCGCTGCAACTCCATAACACTTTCATTCCGTCTATACAACTCCATAACACTTTCATTCCTTCTATACAACTCCATAACACTTTCATTCCTTCTATACAACTCCATAACACTTTCATTCCTTCTCTGCAACTCCATAACACTTTCATTCCTTCTATACAACTCCACAACACTTTCATTCCTTCTATACAACTCCATAACACTTTCATTCCTTCTATACAACTACATAACACTTTCATTCCTTCTATACAACTCCACAACACTTTCATTCCTTCTATACAACTCCATAACACTTTCATTCCTTCTATACAACTACATAACACTTTCATTCCTTCTATACAACTCCACAACACTTTCATTCCTTCTATACAACTCCATAACACTTTCCTTCCTTCTCTGCAACTCCATAACACTTTCATTCCTTCTATACAACTCCATAACACTTTCATTCCTTCTATACAACTCCATAACACTTTCATTCCTTCTCTGCAACTCCATAACACTTTCATTCCTTCTATACAACTACATAACACTTTCATTCCTTCTATACAACTCCATAACACTTTAATTCCTTCTATACAACTCCATAAGACTTTCATTCCTTCTATACAACTACATAACACTTTCATTCCTTCTATACAACTACATAACACTTTCATTCCTTCTATACAACTCCATAACACTTTCCTTCCTTCTATACAACTCCATAACACTTTCATTCCTTCTATACAACTACATAACACTTTCATTCCTTCTATACAACTACATAACACTTTCATTCCTTCTATACAACTCCATAACACTTTCATTCCTTCTATACAACTCCATAACACTTTCATTCCTTCTCTGCAACTTCATAACACTTTCATTCCTTCTATACAACTCCACAACACTTTCATTCCTTCTATACAACTCCATAACACTTTCATTCCTTCCATACAACTCCATAACACTTTCATTCCTTCTATACAACTCCACAACACTTTCATTCCTTCTATACAACTCCACAACACTTTCATTCCTTCTATACAACTCCATAACACTTTCCTTCCTTCTATACAACTCCACAACACTTTCATTCCTTCTATACAACTCCACAACACTTTCCTTCCTTCTATACAACTCCACAACACTTTCATTCCTTCTATACAACTACATAACACTTTCATTCCTTCTATACAACTCCATAACACTTTCCTTCCTTCTATACAACTCCATAACACTTTGATTCCTTCTATACAACTCCACAACACTTTCATTCCTTCTCTGCTTTCACTTACATTAATATTTACCATAACAACTCCCTGCCTCCATCCACTTAATTTAATTTACATGTTTGACAATTCCTTTTTTAGTAAACGAAAGGCAAATTGTAATTCAGCTGGGTCATGGAGTAATTGTTTGGCTTTAAAGATTCTGTAAAATAAGTGAGTCAGGAAACATGTAGAGGTTAAAGAGCTTTGCTAAAAGATTCATGCTGAAAGGTCAGCAAAGATGTGGATGTTTGTTTCTACGCAGGTATGCAGTGTGAGATAACGTGGTAGAGGGCAAAAGAGAGAGAAAGAAAGAGAGAGAGAGAGAGAGAGAGTTAGAGAGAGAAGAGCAACTGCTCAGAAGGTAATTTATGAAGTGGCAACAATCAAATCCCACACAGACCAATGCGCTCAAAGACAAACAAACCCCAACATATGCAAAGCAGCAGACGGCATCCTCACTTTTTAAATGGTGTGACCAACGCTTTGGGGATAGCAAATAACAACACCTGCATGAAAAAAAGACCAAAGAGAATTTGATTGAGGAGGACAGGGCAAACACCAATTGCAGCACTCTCAATGTGCTCTTGAAGATATACACTTAGACACACAAACAATAGCATCAACTCTCTGACACACTCATCTCCCTAGATGTTAATGTTGTGGGGCAAGCTATCGCTTGTTGTCATGACTACTCATCTGCTGTGACACAAGGGGATGTTGATATGGATTGTCTCTAGATGAGAGCCGGGACCAGAATGGACATAGACACAGGAAGCTGAGGAATTGGCTAAATTCTCATGTTAATCAAACAATAACTGTGAGTCGGCGTCTATTCATGCTGCCCTATGTGAAGACACAAACTAGCGCTTGCTTTCTTCTCTTTCAAATAATCTATTAGTGTTGTTTTCTTAACTCCCTGGTTACAATAGAAATACCAAACTTTTGGTCATGCCGATGGATTTGCCACATTTGAGAATTGTGCCTTTTTTTGTGCAAATAATTACATCTTTGGGAAAAGACAATTGAGTTTATACATTCCATGGCAAGCAACATTCCACGGCAAGGTTCAGTTGTCCTTCAGGGATGAACACCTGAAGTGTTCCCTTCCCATCACATACTGTAGCTCTTCCCAAGCATCTTCTCTCCTAGCCCCTTACTCGTTTCCCTACCTGGGAGAGCCGGGACCATTGAGGGTAGGCAAGCCATTGGGGTCAGGAGCTCAAAAATGTTATCTTGGAACAGTAGGCTAACTTTATTGACTGAGCAATGTATATTTTCAAAGAATCTTGGAGAGTGTCTGAAATCCACATTTCTTGATACGTCCCTCTGGTTTACATACATGTACAGAGAAATAATACAAGGGCCTATATACCATTATTGTAGAGCAGTGAGAGACACAAAAGAGATATCCATGGGGAGAAAGAAAAATAACTAGAAAAATGTTGCCCCTTTATAGAGGGTCAGACATTTCTTCAATCCCAGTGGTTAAGGTTAGGATTGGGGATAAAATCTGATTCTAGATCTATGGTTAGTTGTATCCGCTTCCTCCGGTGAATACAGACATGGATGTATTCAGTATCTTCCACAGGTTGTAAGGCTGTGAAAACTTTCTCTAAACTGACTGACACTTTTGCTCCAAGTTGACTTAAAATGAAGGTCAGTTATGGAAAGTAGCAGAAGCAGAGTGACACTGAATTGTAGCTGCTGTTTTGGTAGGCTGGTAGGGAAATGTCATCGCAATTAAATCAGTTCAATTGTGTAGAGCTCGGTGCAGCTAAAGAAAAAAAGCTATCTTCATCCGACTGTAGGTGAGAGAACGAGCAACATATTGTGTAAAGCAGAAGGAGAGAGACCAAAAATATACAATTTAAGGTGTTACTGTCTCCCCCCTCTCTTTTTTTTCCAAACTGTGGTAATCATAGTGTTCTTTTCACCTCTCCAGTCCTTCACTCTTCATTTTCACTCTGTTTTTCACAAGTCCTCAGATACATGTAAATCCAGCAGTTCATCTGAGAAAGAGAGAGAGAAAGGGGCATCAGGGTGTGATAATGACTTGGACTGAAATGGGTAGGGAGGGATGGGCACATACGCATACACATACACACGGTTGCACACACACACACACACACACACACACGCACACACACACACACACACACACACACACACACACACACACACACACACACACACACACACACACACACACACACACACACACACACACACACACACAATAGAACGCATACATATATACATACATAAACCTCTCTATCCAGACATGGTTGAGCAATGCCCCCTGCAGTGCCAGCTGCCAATTGGGATGGCAGAGCCCAGAGAGAGGTACCAGCCCTCTTGGAGCAGGAGCTGTGGGTGAAAGTACCCACTCCTCTACTGGGTCTCTGTGGGCAGGGCCAGGACAGCCAGCCAGGGTGGTAATAGAGTAAATAACTCAAATGAGACTGAGTGTGAATTACTTCTCTCTGTGATGTCTGATGGACTAGAGAGGACCCACTGTGATACTGACCAGGGGGTCCCACTTTGAGAGCTGTAGGGGGGGGGGGGTTGTCTGAGAGGGTGGGTTGTCTGAGAGGGTGTTTAATACAGGTGCTGAAGAAAGGGGTTTGGAGAGAGAGGAGTCCCATATAACACACGAACACACACAGTCTTACAAATGTGAATCCACAAATATCCTCAAAACAGTGACTTTCCTTCATTAAGAGATGTTCAGTGTGACAATGCCTGTGAGTTATCGTCATGTGTGTCGGACACTTCCCTCCATGTCTTACCACACAAACTGACTTGTGTCTTACATACATAATTGCTTGCTAAATGAACTATAGTTTCGCATGTCCCGTCAAGCATTTTACTTCACGTTATGCTAAAGAACAAACATCATAATCTGGTAATCATTCTATCACTAATTTAGAAATGTGTGTCTCCTTGCTTGATAATTGACAATCTGGAACCTACCTGCAACCAAAAAGGGTTCTTCAAAGGGTTATCCAATGGGGACAGCCGAAGAACCCTTTAAGGTTCTAGATAGCACGTTTATTTTCTAAGAGTGTAGGTGAACACTGTTCCTCTGATCAGATGTTGCTGATTCATTCCAGATCTTACAACGTCTGGATAGGTATTTTACATATCAGCTATCCACATAAAAAGTTATAACAATCGGCACAGACGATGACGTAACCATTGGTTAATACATGCAGTCTGAGCAGGAGAACATGACCTATAGCTTTAAGCACGGGTTGCGCGCCTCGGTATCCTGGTTCTTTAGGTGCTATCTAGAACTAAAAACGGTTCTTTGACTGTTCCCATAGGATGTCCTTTTTGAAGAACCCCTTCTGGTTCCAGGTAGAACCCTTTTGCGTTCATTCTAGAACCCTAGTTCTCCAATGGGGACAGACATTTGGAACCTTTTTTTCTAAGCTGCAAAGAAGCCATTTTAGGCTATCAATCAACTTAGAGTAGCTAGCTTGTCTAACTACAGTATCTTAGCTGGCATGACTTCTGTCAAGTTTGGTAGACTTTAGGAAAGTAATCAATATTTAAATGTACTAACCAAGACTCACATTCCTTTCAATATTTTACCCAGATTTTAGCAGAGATGCAGAGAATCATATTTAGTAAAAAAAAAAAAAAAACACCAGTCAGGAGAGACTGCTCAAGAGGTATGCTTAGATATGCATTTTTTTACATTAAATTAAGCATCATGATTATGGCTCTAGATTGCAGGAAAAGGGTGTTTCAGGTGTATGAAAAATGCTAAATTCTCCAATTGGGACCACCCCTCAGTCATCCTTACGTACATTCTGCCCCGTCAGATTTTGGGGGTGCATGACGCCCCTGCTCGGAAGCCTGGTTCTTTAGGCATGGGTTGTTCGCCTCGGTAGCCTGGTCTCGTCCATTTAGGGCATTGTTCACCAACTGGCGGCCTATGGGCCGAATTTGGCCCGCGGGTGATTTTATTCTTAGTTTTATTTTTTACATTTTTTTTTATGAGCAAAAATAAAAACAACTAATATATATATATATATATATACACAGTACCAGTCCAAAGTTTTGACACACCTACTCATTCCAGGTTTTTCTTCATTTTTACTTTTTTCTACATCTTCAAATTAGCCACCCTTTGCCTTGATGACAGTTTTGCACACTCTTGGTATTCTCTCAACCAGCTTCACCTGAAATGCTTTTCCAACAGTCTTAAAGAAGTTCCCACATATGCTGAGCACTTGCTGGCTGTTTTCCTTCACTCTGTGGTCCGACTCATCACAAACCATTTCAATTGGGTGATTGTGGAGGCCAGGTCATCTGATGCAGCACTCCATCACTCTCCTTCTTGGGCAAATACCCCTTACACAGCCTGGAGGTGTGTTGGGTCATTGTCTTGTTGAAAAACAAATGATAGTCCCACTAAGCGTCTCTTCTCTAATTGGTGTCCTTTAGTAGTGGTTTCTTTGCAGCAATTCGACCATGAAGGCCTGATACACGCAGTCTCCTCTGAACAGTTGATGTTGAGATGTGTCTGATACTTGAACTCTGTGAAGCATTTATTTGGCCTGCAATTTCTGAGGCTGGTAATTCTAACGAACTTGTCCTCTGCAGCAGAGGTTACTCTGGATATTCCTTTCCTATGACGGTCCTCATGAAAGCCAGTTTCATCATAGTGCTATATGGTTTTGCGACTGCACTTGAAAAACATTAACACTTTCTTGAAATGTTCCTTATTGACTGACTTTCATGTCTTAAATTAATGATGGACTGTCATTTCTCTTTGTTATTTGATCTGTTCTTTCCATAATATGGACTTGGTCTTTTACCAAACAGGGCTATCTTCTGTATACCACCCCTACCTTAAGTTGTCACAGCACAACTGATTGGCTCAAATGCATTAAGAAGGAAAGAAATTCCACAAATGAACTTTTAACAAGGCACACCTGTTAGTTGAAATGCATTGCAGGTCCCTCATGAAGCAGGTTGAGAGAATACCAAGTGTGAGCAAAGCTGTTATCAAGGGAAAGGATGGCTTCTTTGAAGAATCTCAAATGTAGAATATATTTGATTTGTTTAACACTTTTTTTTGGTTACAACATGATTCCATATGTGTTATTTCATAGTTTTGATGTCTTCACTATTATTCTACAATGTAGAAAATAGTAAAAATAAAGGAAAACCCTGGAATGAGTAGGTGTTTCCAAACTTTTGACTGGTACTGTACACGACAGTGATGATGTCCCCCCTCCCCCCCATTTTCCCAAAAGAGACTCAGTTCATTGGGGCATGGACTCTACAAAGTGTTGAAAGTGTTCCACAGGGATGCTGACCCATGTTGACCCCAATGCCTCCCACAGTTGTGTCAAGTTAGCTGGTTGTCCTTTGGGTGGTGGATAATTTTGAATTCACACGGGAAACTGTTGAGTGTGAGAAACCCAGCAGCGTTACAGTTCTTGACACAAACCGGTGCGCCTGGCACCCACAGTACTAGCATACCCTGTTCAAAGGCACTTCAATATTTTCGTCTTGCCCATTCACCCTCTGAATGTCACAAAAATCAATGCTTCAATTGTCTCAAGGCTTATTGAGCGTTGTTTTGATAAACGCGCAACTTACTTGTTTCCGTTGGTTTCCAGTATTGTCTTTCAAGTGAATCATCACTGCCTATTGATAATTTACCAAGGCTATTGAGGAGATTTGAATGCTTTTTTTGCCAGGCTAGGGCAGGTCTTTTTTTAAGATGCCTCTGTTCCTCATTCTATCAGGGCTCATTGTCAGTGTCACATGTAGTTACTAGCTCTGCAAGATATATACTCAGTTAAGTTTAAGTTATTTTCTGTCAATTATTTTCAAATTTTTGTCTGAAGAGCTTGTAAATAACCTCTGGATCCAAACCTAATGTACATGTTTGCCGGGTCTTCTATCTTAACACAGAGAAAAACATTTTTGGCGGTCTGCCTGGATTCACATATCATTCTGTTACATACATATCTGATATTTTGTATTACCACCTTCCATTACATCTACCATACATCTACTGTATACACCACCTAAAGAACTGAATAAATAGATGTTATCAGCACTACAGCAAATTCAATACAAAGCCCTGATTGAAAACACATCAGAACTAAACCAGGGAGCACAGCTTCAAAGGGGATGATACCGCGGCATCTAATGCAAGCAAAAATATATATACACATATTTTCCTGATTAAGTGACCTCAAACCAGGTTACATGTTCATTCCTATTCAGAGTCAACGCTCAAGTTCAGAGTTGATTGTAGAGTACACCACAGGCGGCTGAACAAAGACTTCAGTGACAATGCTTTAAAATTCCAATAAATAAATAATAATAATAAAAATACTTCATTGACAGTCGGAGTCCCGGAGGTGTGGAAAGACTTCATCATTTCAAAGGCAGACACTTCCCTCACCTCCCGACTCAAACCAACGGGAGAGGGATTTGAGAACTTGCAAAACAAAACAAAAAAAGTTCCCGGAAGTCCTACCAGCTAAAACATGGGCGGTTATCCGTATGCAGTGTTTTCTGGTAGTGATGGGTAAAGAGTGGGTTTGGAGTTTGTGATCTTGTCCTGACCTTCTTCTTCATCCATAATGCACCATCAGTATATAAACCGCTATGAAAGTTTAATAGAGAAAAACTCCTCTGCTTGTCTTGCTGTGGTGCTGCTGTGACAGCCTAATCTTTAATCACAACGCTGGCGATGGAGGGGGATGTCAGTGAGCGTTTCTGCAAACAGTGCTGTGATCTTCTAAAAGGCACCTGGACGATGAGCATCGCTCTATATATTCCACCCACCCCCGTCTCCCTATTTCTCTGTCCTTCTGTTCATACCTGTAGACATGTATTTTTCCATGCTCTTTGTCTCTTCTCTCTCTCTCTCTCTCTCTCCCTCTCTGCCAACCGACCCCATCTCTTCACCCTCCCGCTCTTTCTCTCATCTCAGAGGTGACACAGGTCCCGACACTCAATGGAGACCCTTCCCTCTCCACAACATGACTGACCTCACCAGCTGAGGCAGACTCCTGAACCATTGCCTTTGCCAGGCACAGCAAAGAAACACGGGCACAGAACAGGACACAGTACATCAGAGCAGCTGAACTAGACATGGATATACACTATATATGCAACAGTATGTGGACACCCCTTCATTTGAGTGGATTCTGCTATTTCAGCCACACCCGAGCTCAGGGACTTTCAACATGGGACCGTCATATAGGGTCGGCTGGAGTGGTGTAAAGCTCGCTGCCATTGGACTCTGGAGCAGTGGAATGATGAGGAATGATGAGTGATGATTCATGCTTCACCATCTGGGATGAATTGGGACGCCGACTGCGAGCCAGGTGTTATCGCCCAACACCAGTGCCCGACCCCACTAATGCTCTTGTGGCTGAATGGAAGCAAGTCCCCGCATCTAGTGGAAAGCCTTCCCAGAATATATTCCAGTATAAGACCCCCACCAACTCTGTATCCGAGCCACTTTCCCTCCGTCTTTAATTGTCTGGAATACAGAGGAAGTTTCATGACTGCTAACTGTCCTTTGGAAGCAGAGCCCAAGCTTTCTGAACATTAAATATTTTTATTTGTTTGGGGGGATTTTGGTTGGATTGCCAATAAATCCTGTTGCATGCAGGTATATCCTGAAGATATGAGCTCCATATCTCCCCCAATGACGTTGGTCTGGTGTCTGTCTGGTGATGCTTGTTGAATGCAGATGGATAAAGCTGGAGAACAACGCTGAGGGAAAGGCATGGGCCTGCAAACATGACTCAATGTACTGCAGAGATAATAAAATAAAATAAATGCCTACATGTATACTATAGGGAATATCTATATTATAATACTCATAAATAATCAAATCAATCACTTGCACTACAATGATCAATGTCACACGAGTCTAAAATACAAGGCCAAACATGGTAGTGGTAGATCTTTGCTTTTTGTGCTTCTAAATATTTCCATCGCTACTGAAGTTGCCATTCCGTCTCATTTAAAGTGACAGTTGCCTGGCATTGTATAGTTGTATCAGTGTGTCACTTCAGCTTTTACCACCAAAATACTGTACAATATCTCTGCTTAATGGTGATTGAAATGTGTGTAACATCTGTCAAGGCAACCACTTAATGTCAACATGTCAGAGGTAGCAGGGAGGAACTAAGTCCAAAACTACTGGACTGTCAAATCACACGCCGTAGGGAACAGATTTCTGTGGATCTGCTAGCAATAAAAAGAATCAGCAAGGTTTTGACATGGATTTCATATGGCATCGCTCATGTCTCCGAATTAATCCCGCCGCAAAATTATGGCTTCTTTTCATCCCATTTCCATGGTTACGCTGTCAAAGCTTGTGAGAGGAGAGGAAGAGTGAAGCGGAAGAGAAAGGAAAGACTGGGCGGCTTTGATTTTCTTAACGTTTCAACAGATGAAAAAGCGGAATCTAATCTTAACAGAGAGCAAATTTCATTTTACTGGGCTTCTATTGTTCTATGAAAAGGAGGGTGGAAAGAAATCTGAACTGACAAAGAGACTCATAATTATGTTACAAGTTAAAGGCATTTTAATTAACTGTGTTTTTCCTGTCTATGAGTGTGGGTGGTGGGGGAGTATGCAGGGAAGCTGACCAGCTTGACTGAAAGAGAGCAGGACAGCATCCCTAAGGAAAAGAGTGGTGGCTGGTTAAAGATAGGAGAGATATGGATCAAACACAAAACAACTGGCTGCAGCTCTCGATACCGTACTCCATACTGTACAAAAGTAACAAATAGGCATCAAAATGCTGAACTGAAGACTACCCTACACTCCTAGCACATAGTCACTGTTGGATTTGGCCTGAAAGGTCTGAAAGGTAACACTTTTCATGTAGCTTGTTTTGTTTGAAATCAACTGTGAAAGAAGCTGCGATAATGTCTGTCAAGAAAATATTCTTCCTATGTTGGGAGCTATCCAAAATTCAACTACCTCACCATAAGAACAACAATGCTGAAAAAAAAAACACTGATGGTCGGTCAGTAAACTCTATGTTTGACCGCTGGCTGACCACTGGGTTTGACGGCATGTGGTTTGGGTTGTCTAAAGGGAGCTGACCTGTCATTACCAACCACACCAACACAGGTCTCTGGCCACTGGAACACAGGATATTCCAGCCACCCAGGAACAATGAGAAGAGAGTGACCGTGGACCACAGTATTCAATTTATGGAGGAAGGAGTAGCTGGATGAATTAAAGGTCTGACAAAAACATAATGTAAGAACACGAGACATTCAGTCCTTGACCTTGAACAATGCACCAACATTGATACCTGTACACACTAACCCCCCCCCCCCCCCACCCCACCCACGGTATGTACAGTTGGAGGGGAATACAGCTCTCTACCTCCAGCCTCCACAGCTTATCAATGTGCTGCTGCGTTGTGTTTACGTATCCTGGTGACCCACAAGATGGCTGTGCGGGAGAGATGGAGCAAGGGAGAAAGGGAGGGGATGAATAATCTCTGAGAAAGCACATGCATATGCAAACCAACCTTAACCCCTCCCCCTAAAATGCATGCACGCACACACACACACACACAATCTCCATCCTACATGTATGAATATGAAGCTCAGGGTCCAAATGCAGAGGTATGAGTAATGGGAGGTTGAAGAGATTTGCTATATTTCCTCTCTCGTTCTTGATTTTTTTCTCTTTCTCTCAGCCAGTTGTAGTGGTCTGTGGCAGCCTTCTTCGTATGCATGCTCCATTGTGCTGGGGCTGCTTTGTTGTCTCTCTGGCTGATGCCATCCTTCCTCGGCTCAAACAATGGTTCCGCGGTGACGCTGGACACGGCGGTCATGTTCCATTTGCCCATGTGCATTATCTCCCAATCCCCTGGCCCTTTGGTCCCCACAGCTCCCCCTGTCCCCTTGCTCTGAATAGAGTCCAAAGCCATTATGAAGAGAAACACACTGACAGAGAGGTGGGAGTGGGAGGAAAAAGAGATAGAAAGGGGGAGTCAGGGAAATGAGCGTGGACAGACGCACAGCGGAGAGAGAAACAGAGAAAGCAAGAAAAGGGGAGGCCCGTTCTTCCATCCCGTGTTGGGACTGGGTGCGATGCATACTAATGACATCATTACAACAGGACACTCTCCGAGATCATGTTTACTCTGTTATGGTTCCTCTCACCGTCCACCTCCCTCAACCAATTTCCAATATCCCTTTACTTTTTTTCTCCTACTTTTCCACCCTTTCACCTTCTTTCTTTTTGAGAGAAATGTAAATAGCAGAGGGTAATTTTGGTGTATTTGGCCCAAATGCAGGCCTTCATAGTTGGTGGTAATACAGCCTGTGCCGTGCTCTGTGTGTGGGTGTTGCTCCTCTCTGCAAAGCCTCTCTTTTCCATTGCATTGAACTTGACCTCGAGTGACCCTTCTATAATGAGTGAATTGAAAACATCTCCCATTGGAATGCAGTGTGTAGATCCAGGGCTATGCATGCTGCAGCTTCTTTTTATTTTCACTGTTTGATGAATTAAAGGGCCAGCGTAAACATTTCCCTCACCTGCAAACACACGCGCAGGCACTCGCGCACGCACGCAGGCAGGCACGCACACACACACACACACACACACACACACACACACACACACACACACACACACACACACACACACACACACTGTGCACGCTAAAGTGGGGGGTCAATAATAAACACTTTATGAAGTTGTGATAAAGCCATAGCGAGGGAACTGTAACTCAGTCTGCTTGTTACGGTGTGAATGTACTGTATGTCTGGCGCAAACACCAAAAGCGTATGTGCGAGCATAACCAAATATTAGCTAGGCTCTTACATTTCTGGTTACATAGATGGGTTTGGGTCACATAGATGGGACGTAAATATAGAAAAAATACATTTAAAGTATTTCTTTGTCATTTTAATGCTGGTGTGGGTACAGATTCTGACTGTAGAAGGTGTTTAAAAAAAATTATAGCCACATTGTGAGTTCGGTATTGTGATTCCATTATTTGCTTCCAATAATAGCAGACATCGCCGTGTCAATAGGTTTCCAATTCATAACAAATCAAAAGTTATGATTTTTGCTTATTTTCGTCATGGATATGCTTTTGAAAAGCTTATTAAAACATTGTGATTTCAAGTGGTTGGTTTAGATCCTTTCATTGGCTTGAGTGGATAGAAGTGACTTTGTGTTGATGTGGTGGTGGTGTGTGTATCGGAGGGATGTGTGTGTGGCCCAATGTGTCCAAGCCTGACGGTGTGGTGATAGGCCCTGTTTGATCTTAATCCTGATCTACCATCCCTTGACGTTGTCGCAATCCATCACTTACAGCCCTGACACAGACACAAGCATGCACACACACACACACACACACACACACACACACACACACACACACACACACACACACACACACACACACACACACACACACACACACACACACACACACACACACTAGGGGGAGGGGCCTGTAAAATAACCCTAGAGGGAGTTCATGAATAATAAGCAGGTGTGAAGGAGAGTGGTCCAGGCTGAGCAATACCCCCCGCCCCCGTAACCTCGGCTCTGCAGTGCCCTCACACCCCTCCTCCATCACCATGTTTATGCATGGCCCCCTGTTTCATATGTATCCGCCACATCATTTCTCCTGTTGTTCTGGGAACTGATGATACGGCCTGCATTAAGAATGATGACCCGTACACAGATTACAGCGCTGTCAGAACAGCACACACACACACATAGGGAACAACATACACACACACATAAACAGGCACAAACACACATAAATAGGCCTGGCGCTGAAAACAAAACCGCAGGCGGCCAGATACCTCACCCTTGTTACGCCACCATCAGAAAGGACAAAAAACACACAGCAACCATCTCTGACAAAACAACATTTTATTTAGGGATGAATATGCACGGAGCTGGGAAACAACTTGTTTTATCTATATGTATATATATGGAAGCGTATGGCATTGTGCATGTAAAAGACGTGGTAATGGCATAAGAGAACATGTCGTGGTGTTGCGCGTTTTCTAAGAGACGTGTGGGGCAGGAGAAGTATGTGGTAACGGAGGCTGGTCTGAACGCTTGTTTAACTTCATCCAGCAAGCATAACATAATTGGCTTATTTTCCTCTTCTACGGGCATAGCGGGAATGGATGTAAACGTATCCTTAGCAGCACAGCGTCTTGTTTCTTCCAGCTCTTTTGTGGTAGCCAAGTGCAGAATGTCATTCACCTATTTACCTTGTAGCCTATGAGCACTGAACAATAATTCACTTTCCACACGCTTGCTGTTTAACCTATGGGTTCACTCTTGCAATTATCGCCTTCCTCTCTTTCACACTGGTGGGTGTAAATCTTGGGATTTAACTTAACTTATCTTATTCAACTTACCCTTGTCTTCTCACTTTTTGTCTTTCAGTAACAGTTTGACAACCATTCCCCTCCCCACCACCACCAGCTATGATAACCTTAAAGGAAAACTTGATATAGTCCCAAAGAGCTTTGCTTGTCAGCGCTCAAGTTCTCCACGTGTAATTTTAGAAAATACAGAAATCATCCCTGTATGATGCATTTTGCATCATATGATGCACAAGATTTTAAAAGTTTTATATCTTGAACATTTGTGTTCTGACAAGCAACACATTTTGGTACTATATCAACAATGGACTAATGAAAAAAATACCTAAAAGATAGTTTTTGGGTGGAATCTTCCTTTAAGGCCCATCATTGGGACCCCTTTCCCCCAGCAGGGGGAGGCAGGCTTTGGATACCAGCAGCCCCGCATAGGGCTACCTGCCATCACATCATCTGGCTCTGAGGATCTTCCCTCGGAAACGAGGCCATTCCCCAAACTATTTAATGAAATGTCATATTGCATTCCGTCTTTGTTGTTCATTCAGTGAAGCCTTTACTCGATTGAATTGTATGTGTGGTCATATAATAGTATAAGCTGTGTAGACAGTTTGTCTGTGTCTTATCAGAAATATGAAACAATATCTCCTCCATCCTCCCTCCTCCTCTTTCTCACACTCCCTTCCTTCCTCCCTCCCCGTCTCTCTCTTTTCCCCCTTGCTCTCTCTCTCGCTGTCTCTCTATCTGTGTCCCTCTCTCCCTCTCTCTGTCAGCCTTTCTCCCTCTCTCTGTCATTTGTAGTTGGAGAAAGAGACACCATCTGATCCTACCTTTTTATGCCTTTTATCTTCTTCTTCTTCTTCTTCTTCTTCGAAGATCTGACTGCCGGAAAAAATCATGCAAAATGTTTATCATGGACAAGTGAAAAACAATACCTAATAAATAATTAATAAGCAACCATGCGTATTTTTAAACATTTCCATATCAAATAAATAGAATCTCAAGTTTGAAGAGAAACATAGATAGAAAATAAATATGTGACGTGAAAAAGCAGTATTTAACTCCAGTATGGTTTCCAGTTGAGTATATTTCTCTCTAACTACCGAGGAACAAACGAGAGATCAGAGATACGCAGGCCTTCCAATGGACCACATCTGTCACCCATTACTGTAGGTCACCTACATTTAGACAGGTGGGAATGTGGACTCTCTCTATCCCTCTCTCTCTCTGTCTCTCTCTCTCTCTCACACACACACACACACACACTCACTCACTCACTCACTCACTCACTCACTCACTCACTCACTCACTCACTCACACACTCTCACACTCACACTCACACAGTGCTGCCTGGTTTTTGTGTCTGGGCCTGTGAGTGTTTTCAGAGTCCTGTTAAAGAGAGAGCCTTGGCAGGACCAGACACACTCACCTCACCCCCTAGACCCACACAGAGGCAAGGTTATCATATTCCCCAACCGCTGCCAGACACACATGTCTTCTGGAACATTTACACAAACACACACACACACGTCTGTGCTTGCATGCATACACACACACGGGTGCATACAGTATACAGTATGCTCGCACACCCTATAGGGGTTCTAAGCCGTCCATAGGTATATAGTATTACAGCCGGAAAGGCTTGGGCTGTGGAGAATAAGGGTTAAGGGGGTAGAGTGTGTGTGCCTGTGGGATGGGGGGTATGACAGGCAGAGTGGTGAATGCTACAACTGTGCCTTCTGCTGGCCAGTGAGTAGAACTATAGCCTAGGTCATTGGGAGGGAGGTTTGCCGCTAGAAACCCTGACCCCCAGTACAACCACCAGGGATCAAACACGGGAGAGTAGCAGGGAAATGGAAACCAATGACACCGAGTGGGCGACTTCAGGTCAAATCTAAATGAAATTATAGGGGAATTCCAATTGGCCAAAATATGTGTATGATGATTTGGATCTTCCTGAAATCATCTGGTAATCAAAAATGAAGACAACAGAAAACATCTGAACAGACCTTAGGAAAGTGGTTTGAAAAGGGCTTCCAAGAGTGGTTTTCAAATGCTGCTCTTTTTATAATCATTGTTATAACAAGAGGATGAGATAGTGAGGGGGGAGGGTACAAATGATTAGCGGTGTTACCTTCAAGTAGGTTTCGGTTTTGTTAGTGTGTTTTGGACAGGGATCACAGGTAAGCATCTACCTCTGGTGCCAAAGGTTGCATGTTCAAGTTCAGAGATAGAAAGTTGTTTTTCAGTTATTTTTTAAGCCGAACCCTTACCTTAACCATTCGGAGATAATGCCTAACCTTAAGAATTTTGAGTTAATATCTAAATGTATCCCTAACCTTAAAAATTCTGAGTTATTGCCTAAACTTAACCTTAAACACTTTGAAATGTCATGTTTGGAACCAGTTCGAAATTCTACATTTGAGAAACATGGATGAATGTCTAATTCTCCCATGAGACTGTGAGGGCTAGGGTCCTTTTTTCAGAATTTCTGCCTGACTGACGTGCCCAAATTAAACTGACTCAAGCCCAGAAGCCAGAATATGCAAATAATTGGTGCCATTGGATAGTAGACACTTTGAAGTTTGTAGAAATGTTAAAATAATGTATGAGACTATAACACAAATGATATGGTGGGAGAAAATCCCCCAAAAAACAAACAGGATTATTTTTTTTGAGATCCCCCCCATGCTCTTATTATGGAAAGCTATGGATCATATGCAATTCCAGCTCCCAGATTGCAAATCCTATGGCTTCCACTAGATGTAAACAGTCTTTGTTCAAGGTTTCAGGCTTTTTACTTCCAAAACAAGGAAGAATTTTGAGTTTTGGTACTGGGAGTCACAGTTGGAAATCAGTCTGTGGGTTTGCGACGAAGAGGATGCGCACTTGCTAATTCTACTTTTCTATTGAACATACTTCTTTCTTTATGAAATAATACAGTTTAATTACATTTTAGCGTACCTGAGGATTAAATAGAAACCTTGTTTGACTTGTTTTAACAAAGTTTAGTGGTAGTTTTTTGGATTCCTTTGTCTGCATGTTGAACTCAAATTGATGGTGCCAACTAAACTGATTTTTCGGGATATAAAGAAGAATTTATCTAACAAAAGTACCATGCATGTTGTAGCTGGGACCATTTGGATTGCAAATCAGAGGAAGATTTTCAAAAAGTAAGTGATTATTTAATCGCTATTTGTGATTTTATGAAGCCTGTGCTGATTGAAAAAAATGTTGTGGGGCGCCGTCCTCAAACAATTGCATGGCATGATTTCGCAGTAAAGCCTATTGTAAATCGGACAATGCAGTTAGATTAACAAGAATTTAACCTTTTAACCGATATAAGACACTTGTATGTACCTAGATGTTTAATATCCATAATATTTACGATTATTTATTTGAATTGTTCCCGGACTTTGAACTACTCCCATCTGGGGGCAGGTATAGGGCACACCTCAGAATGAAAAACAGAACTAGACGATCATTTGCACCAGGTGTGATATCCCTCCTAATTACAATAGCTCTGGCTAATGTTCCTATTCACCCAGTAAGGCCAGCAGGCTAGTCTATTTTTATTGGTATGTAACTGTTATGAAAGTTGTATTGCCCATTTGTTTTGTATTTAAACACCACTTTAAACGTGTACATGACACTGCAACAAAATTTCCCCATGGGGACAATAAAGTCAGTAAAGTAAAGTAAATAAGTGCTGTACCTATGAAGTCCGTGGTCCATCAATTCATGATAACCACATTAGCTAACCACCATGCTAACTCACCAGCCAAACACAAAAGCAGCGGGGCCTCGGCCTTCGTCAAGCTGTGACTGGAATAGCTTTGCAATTTGCCCCGGCAGAAAACAGCATTTTGATCTTAATGAATGGCAAACGGCCGTCATTAAAAGTGGTAGGGATTATTTGGGGGTGCTGGGTATGTTGCGGGGGCCGTGCGGGCTTCCTGGCTGTCTTGGAGGGCCTAGCTCTGATCCTTCATTAAAGACCTCACAGCAGGACCTATTCACAGGACCCTCAAAGAGATGGCCTGCGTTTAAAAGCCATTTTCATAAATCTACACACATATTCTCAGACTGTTTAATGGAAGTTATATGAGGCGACTGGGCACTGTGTGTGTGCGTGTGTGTGTGTGTGTGTGTTTGCTAATGACCAGCATGTGCTAATTACTGTCTCTGTATAGTGAATGCTCTCGCTGCTCACTCTCTGTTCTACCTTAATTGCATTAAACTTGGCCTGGTGATTGGCTACACTGGGAGTCGGAGAGGAACAGAGAGGGATAGTGCCCCATTCACTGACAGCTGGTCAGACAACTAATGGACCCTTGGAGTGTGTGTGTGCGTGTCTCTGTGTGTGTGTGTGTGTGTGTGTGTGTGTGTGTGTGTGTGTGTGTGTGTGTGTGTGTGTGTGTGTGTGTGTTTGTGTGTGTGTGTGTGTGTGCGTGCGTGCGTGCGTGTTTACTTGGTCTGTGTGCATGCTTCTTTACTTGGTCTGCTTTATTTTACTCAGCTGTGTGATCTTGACATGCAACCAACACGTATTTACCAATCCCTGAGTCAGACTAGGCACTGACAAGAACAGCTCAGGCAGAAATGTTCCTCTTTCTCTAACAGTGATTATCAAGATGCCTAGTCCTATCTTTTTCATTGTAGATACACTTTATACACTTTGTATTCCCTCAGTTATCACCCTTTTCTAATATACAGTACCAATCAACAGTTTGGACACACCGACTCATTCAGTGAAGGAAAAGCAGCAAACAAGTGCTCAGCATATGTGGGAACTCCTTCAAGACTGTTGGAAATGCATTCCAGATGAAGCTGGTTGAGAGAAAGCCAAGCGTGTGCAAAGCTGTCATCAAGGCAAAGGGTAGCTACTTTGAAGAATCTCAAAAATAAAATATTTTTGGATTTGTTTAACACTTTTTGGTTACTACATGATTCCATATGTGTTATTTAATAGTTTTGATGTCTTCACTATCATTATACAATGTAAAAAAAAACTGTTATGAGTAGGTGTGTCAACTTTTGACTGGTACTGAATACAGTATAGATACTGTGGGGCAAAAAAGTATTTAGTCAGCCACCAATTGTGCAAGTTCTCCCATTTAAAAAATATGAGAGAGGCCTGTAATTTTTTATCATAGGTACACTTCAACTATGACAGACAAAATGAGGGAAAAAAATCCACAAAATCACATTGTAGGATTTTTTATGAATTTATTTGCAAATTATGGTGGAAAATAAGTATTTGGTCAACCTACAAACCAGCAAGATTTCTGGCTCTCACAGACCTGTAACTTCTTCTTTAAGAGGCTCCTCTGTCTTCCACTCGTTACCTGTATTAATGGCACCTGTTTGAACTTGTTATTAGTATAAAAGACACCTGTCCACAACCTCAAACAGTCACACTCCAAACTCCACTATGGCCAAGACCAAAGAGCTGTCAAAGGACACCAGAAACAAAATTGTAGACCTGCACCAGGCTGGGAAGACTGAATCTGCAATAGGTTTGAAGAAATCAACTATGGGAGCAATTATTAGGAAATGGAAGACATACAAGACCACTGATAATCTCCCTCGATCTGGGGCTCCACGCAAGATCTCACCCCGTGGGGTCAAAATGATCACAAGAACGGTGAGCAAAAATCCCAGAACCACACGGGGGGACCTAGTGAATGACCTGCAGAGAGCTGGGACCAAAGTAATAAAGCCTACCATCAGTAACACACTACGCCGGCAGGGACTCAAATCCTGCAGTGCCAGACGTATCCCCCTGCTTAAGCCAGTACATGTCCAGGCCCGTCAGAAGTTTGCTAGAGAGCATTTGGATGATCCAGAAGAAGATTGGGAGAATGTCATATGGTCAGTTGAAACCAAAATATAACTTTTTGGTAAAACCTCAACTCGTCGTGTTTGGAGGATAAAGAATGCTGAGTTGCATAAAAAGAACACCATACCTACTGTGAAGCATGGGAGTAGAAACATCATGCTTTGGGGCTGTTTTTCTGCAAAGGGACCAGGACGACTGATCCGTGTAAAGGAAAGAATGAATGGGGCCATGTATCGTGAGATTTTGAGTGAAAAACTCCTTCCTTCAGCAAGGGCATTGAAGATGAAACGTGGCTGGGTCTTTCAGCATGACAATGATCCCAAACACACCGCCCGGGCAACGAAGGAGTGGCTTCGTAAGAAGCATTTCAAGGTCCTGGAGTGGCCTAGCCAGTCTCCAGATCTCAACCCCATAGAAAATCTTTGGAGGGAGTTGAAAGTGTTGCCCAGCAACAGCCCCAACACATCACTGCTCTAGAGGAGATCTGCATGGAGGAATGGGACAAAATACCAGCAAAAGTGTGTGAAAACCTTGTGAAGACTTACAGAAAACATTTGACCTCTGTTATTGCCAACAAAGGGTACATAACAAAGTATTGAGATAAACTTTTGTTGACCAAATACTTATTTTCCACCAAAATGTGCAAATAAAGTCATAAAAAATCCTAAATTGTGATTTTCTGTATTTTGTTTTCTAATTTTGTCTGTCATAGTTGAAGTGTACCTATGATGAAACTTACAGGCCTCTCTCATCTTTTTAAGTGGGAGAACTTGCACAATTGGTGGCTGACTAAATATTTTTTTGCCCCACTGTACATAACTGACCATATGTCGCATTGCCCAATGTATGCCCAGTCAAATTCCTTTTAAGGGCAACGATGTCCTTTAAACTGTATTTTTTCTATCTAGCTACAATATATTACATCACTAGAAATTGGGATACAAACAAATGTATTGAAATAGCTCATGAGACAACAACAATATTATGTGCTTTGGGCTTATATTGAACTCCAAACTAAAGCAAAACATTTATAAAAAATACTCACAAACATTCTCTCTTTCTCTCTTTCATCTTTAAACAGTTCCTGCTAGTGATGGGCAGGTCAACTGTTTGTTAACCCGCATCCTCCCGCAATTGCTAATAACCTATCCACAACTGCACGACTATTTGCGTCTGCTAAATGACTCAAATCTGAATGTAATAAAGTGAAAATCTGAGACCAGCACCCGACCCTAACCCGCAAATATAGAAAATGCTCTTTACAGTCAAAGACAGGCCTTTTTATATGGGCTTATGTTTTTGCTTATAATTTCCTAAATTTTGGTAGGCTATTTGTTAGTCAACTCGTCTATAATTACATGCATGCAGCTTCTCTTCTGTCATTACTGGTTGCCCTAGAAGACTAAATAAACCCTTGCTCACCAGAATAATGTTCGCTTAAATCTAGTTGACATTGGTAAAGTTTGTTTTCTTTTTCCTCTTTCATCTCTGCTTCTCTCGCGCATCAAAGATGTTTAGGGACCGGGGAGGAAATTCAATGATTTTGACATCAGTTTGATGACATGGCATCAGTTTGACCAGTTTTATGAAAAATTACCCAACATGTTTTTGACAACATTTCAGTACGGCTTGGATGCATATTTTAATGTGTTTGAAATACAGTCAGCTTTTATGATGCTTTTAAAGATAGCACCTTTACAGATAGTCCCTAATTGCACATTCACATTCTCTCAAGATCCTGAAATAAAAATATTGTATTTCTCCGCTCCTGTTCCAAATTGACATTTGGTGTATCATTTTACTGCAAAATATGCTTAATTCTGCAGGAGTTAACGTCAGACTATCTAAGAGATTATAGACCTACAGTCAGTGTACACATTTTCGTTAGGCTACAGTACTATTCCATTTAATGCATCTGAAAAGCACAATTCTCTGAAGTATTTTTTGAAGTCCCAATCTTGTGACAGTCGAATTTGTATAGTGCCTCACAATCATCACACGTAACATAGCAGGCACTGCTAGCATCCCCTTTTACCACTTTACCAAATCTTTCCCAAACATTAGGTTACTGTTCTGGCCCTCCATTCTATTTCTTTTCAACTCTCCATTTCGCAGCTTTTCTCTTATTGAATGAAACTCTGACCTTGTCCTTTTTGCCTCAGCGGCTTGATGTTAACTTTTTCGACCCAAGTTTGCAAAATCATCGGAGTGTAGGCTATTTGACACGCTATAGTTAGGCCCTAAAGCTTAGGTTTAGGCTACAGACTAACGGCAGATAAAAAAAAGAATGAAAGAAAAACCTCAATGTAGCCTATAGATATGAATTCCACAAGAATAATCCATTTATAGATTTTTAATGCATTTTTTTTCTCTTTCTTCAACCCGCCCACCCTAAACCCGCCCTCCCTGCGGCAGGTTTTGAGTCAACCCGCACATCACTAGCGCCTACCTATGGGTCATTCTTCAATATCTGATTGATGTCTCCAAAATGAGAATGGCAATAGGCAACATGCACCTAGTGTACTAAAGAAGACCTTCTTCCCCACCCCTTTGCCTCAATTTGTCAGGGCATGGATCACAAGGTGTCGACCACAGAGATGCTGGCCCATGTTGAAGCCAATGCTTCCCACAGTTGTGTCAACTTGGCTGCATGTCCTTTGGGTGGTGGACCATTCTTGGTACATATGGGAAACTGTTGAGCGTGAAGAACCCAGGAGCGTTGCAGTTCTTTATACAACCGGTGAGCCTGGCACCTACTACCATACTCCGTTCAAAGGCACTTAAATCTTTTGTCTTGCCCATTCACCCTCTGAATGGCACACGTACACGATCCATGTCTCAATTGTCTCAAGGCTTAACAATCCTTCTTTAACATGTCTCCTCTCCATCATCTACACTGATTGATGTGGATTTAACAAGTGACATCAATAAGGGATCGTAGCTTTCACCTGGTCAGTCGATGTCATGGAAATAGCATGTTAATGTTTTGAACGCTCAGTGTATATGTATAGAAGTAACAAATTCAAATAAACCTAGATTAGAAGAGAATAGTACATGAGTGAATAAAGACAGATGGGTATAGATATAGTAGGCTCATATGTTTATATACAGTATATTCGCACAAACACACACATGAATGCATAAAAGCAAACAGAAATGTACTGACTGGTTGTAGGATGTCCCAGCCCTGCCCCGGCCCCCCAAACCACCGACTGAGCCCAGAGAGAGAGACCCCCAGACGGGGAAAGACAAGGCGATGGGGGGATCATTGCTGCGGCTGGGGCTATCCAAGGGGAAATTAGCCAGCACTTAGCTCCATACATGCACAGCAGCCTCAGCTGGGAGTCCATGAGATGAGATCCAAGCATGGAGACATGAAAGAGACACTATACTGCCCCAGAGCACAAAGAGAGCTCCACAACACTGCAGCCTCGCTAAGGGAGATGTTTAAGTGTGTGTGTGTGAGACTGTTTGTGAGAGCAAGTAATGTGTGTGTGCGGGGGAATGGGGGGGGGAGGCATTTTTTTAAACAAAATGTCCAACAACATCAAACATTTGGAGGAATGGGAGATGTGAAAAATCCACAACATGGCGAATAGATGCTTCAAAGAGTCCACTTCTAACCCTTTGACTAACGTCCTGGGGACATGTACACACACCCCACACAAGTCCCCTATGAGTCAGGAGGTCATGGCAAATACATGCCCTGGGTGTACCAGCAACACAGCCTCTCTGCTGAGGAAAAAGGAGGGAGGGATGGAGCGGAGGAGGGGTAATGCTTGGCAATATACATGCCATTCTTTTATAACTGATGTGTAAAAACAATATGAGTGTGTGTGTGTGTGTGTGTGTGTGTGCATGCCCATGGCCCAGCAGTAACTCGATGTTTATCAACTCTTTATTATGGTCGCATCATCATTTACAATGGGAGCATCTGCTCATTACCTAGCCTGTGCATGAGACAAATTGTTTTTTACAGGGAGTCAGCCATAAGGACACTCAACGACGGAGTGCAAATCTAGATACCCGCACAGGACGATTTACAAAAGCTGTTACTCCAAAACCAGATTTAGAGAAACGCTTATATTTTAGGGGGATCAAATAATTAGCCAGGGTTGTTGTGGAGGCACAAAGCTATCGGTGAATTTGGAAATAAAACCTGGCTTTTGTAGAAATCCCATCGAGTCGAAGCGTTTTATGGCTACCTACAGCTGTGGAGTAAACACACATATCACATCTGGCTACATGACTCTAATTTATCTGCTTTGCTCCTAAATGAAAGTCCTGGCGCTTTGCAATGGGAAACCAGTGGGAAGCAGAGAAGGAGAATTCCCATCTCCTTTCTCACATTTAGCCTATTAGCTCCTGTAACCAGCGAGGATCAAGGGGGACGAGTCAGAAAGCAAAGCACCTAGCAGAAGAAGAAAAAAGACACGTGACGAAACGCTTTATTCAAGACTATGACTGAGCCTGCTGCTTAGAGCTAATGGAAACTAGCAGTAGAAAACGGGCTTCTCATCCATGATTCAGTCGATTCCTTGACTGAAAATATGACAAAGAAAGTCTTGGTTGTCCGAAAGTATAGAAATGAAAACAATTAGACAAAAATGAAGTGATGCAAACAGGCAAATCACATAGATGCATCCTACTGCAAATTGTAAAACAAGTTGGAAATCAGCCAATACAAACTATCAATACCAGTACCAGTGGGGGGAGCTATGGGAGGTAGAGTACTGTATAGCTAAACTAAACCCCTTCCTCCCCTGTTCCCTGATGAGGTTGATATGAGGCGATGATGAGCGGTGTGACGCGATGGCTGAGGCTGTCAGGACGCATCGAGACGGCCGGTGCCATCCCTCAACCTGAAGGCTGACATTATTCTCCATCTTTTCGAGGGGATGGGGGTAATATCTTTGACATTCATGGATGCGTGGACCCCCCCGCGGCTACGTGACAGCATGGTAGAGAGTGATGCCATCACCACCAGTCCCCCGAATCAGTGGTCACCAGTGTGCCTGGGGGCAAGGGGGTGATGGGGTGAGGAGAGGGCGGTGGGATGAGGGGGGGGGGGGGCGACAGGGCTGAGACAGATTAGATGGGTATGTATCATAATCCTCCTAGGAAAGATAGCCTGGTTGTTTCACACACAAATGCACGTACACACAGACATACACACACACACACACATGCACACACAGGAACATACAGGCAGACACACACTCCATAATGCATTTGTAGGGACAAACACGTAGACACATACACTCACAAGCACATACACCTCCATCTGAGAAGATCTGAAACACCAATCACACAGCCTCATTCCCAAACTGTCAAAATATATGATCACTATTCTTTTAAAATACACATAGCGACACTTCTCCCTGCATTACAAAGTTATATCCATATATTAATGAAAGCCGAACAGCATTTGTGTAGATTTACTGTACTACTAAAAACATACAGTGCTCCACTGAGTGAACTTCATATACTCCCGGTCAATAATATACTGCACAACTAGCCTCAGCCATAAGCATAGAGCAGTGATTGAGGACTATGTATTTCCATATGCTGTATAATCCTTCATGTCAAGACTCTCCGCCCCAACCGAGGCCTTATTAGGTCTGGGAGTCCCCTCTATAGTAAGAATCAGTTCGACAGAGACATATAAGCTCGCTCTCTGTGTATGAGACCCTATCTCCATATGATCTGAGCAGGCTGTATATATCTACACTACATGACCAAAAGTATGTGGACACCTGCTTGTCAAACATCTCATTCCAAAATCATGGGCATTAATATAGAGTTGGTCCTCCCTTTGCTGCTATAACAGCCTCCACCCTTCTGGGAAGGCTTTCCACTAGATGATGGAACGTTGCTGTGGGGACTTGCTTCTTCTCAGCAGAAGAGCCTTAGTGACGTCGGGCACTGATGTTAGGCGATTAGGCCTGGCTCTCTGTCAGCGTTCCAATTCATCCCAGAGGTGTTCGATGGGGTTGAGGTCAGAGCTCTGGGCTCTGGGCAGGCCAGTCAAGTTCTTCCACACCTATCTCAACAAACAATTTCTGTATAGGCCTAACTTTGTGCACGGGGGTTGTCATGCTGAAACATAAATGGGCCTTTCCCAAACTGTTGCCAAAAAGTTGGAAGCACAGAATCGTTTAGAATGTCATTGTATGCTGTAGTGTTAAGATGTTCCTTCACTGAAACTAAGTGGCCTAGCCAGATCCATGAAAAACAGACCCAGATCATTATTCCTCCTCCACCAAACTTTACAAATGGCACCATGCATTGGGGCAGGTAGTGTTTTCCTGGCATCTGCCAAACCCAGATTCATCCATCAGACTGCCAGATGGTTAAGCGTGATTCATCACTCCAGCCGATGCTTGTCATTGCGCATGGTAATCTTAGGCTTGTGTGCAGCTGTTTGGCCATGGAAACCCATTTCATGAAGTTCCCAACGAACAGTTCTTGTGCTGACGAACAGTTAATGTGCTGACGTTGCTTCCAGAGGCAGTTTAGAACTTGGTAGCGAGTGTTGCAACCGAGGACAGGTGATTTTTATGCACTACGCAGCACTAGGGGGTCCCATTCTGTGAGCTTGTGTGGCCTACAACTTCGCAGCTGACCTGTTGTTGCTCTTAGATGTTTCGACTTCACAATAACAGTACATACAGTTGACCGGGGCAGCTCTTGCAGGACAGAAATTTCACAAACTGACTTGTTGTAAAGGTGGCGTCATATGACGGTGCCATGTTGAAAGTCCCTGAGCTCTTCAGTAAGGCCATTCGGGTGTGGCTGAAATAGCCTATTTCACTAATTTGAAGTGGTGTCCACATACTTTTGTATATACAGTATAGTGTCCCATAGTATAGTGTCCCTTCTCCAATAGTTTCTGTCTGGTCTCTTCACTGGTCGGTGAATCCTCATAGGCCATTAAGTGAGCATCAGGACACTCTCAAGCGGTCGAGAGGCGCAAGAGGTAGAGAGACAGGAGGATGCAGTCACCGGAGACCAGTGTGTGTGTGTGTGTGTGTGTGTGTGTGTGTGTTTGGGGGGGGGGTTGTAAAGTTGGTTGTGTGTGGTGTGTGGTGTGTGGTGTTGACAGCTTTGACTCCCCAGTGGGGAAAACACAAACAAGGTCCCATGTGGTTCAAGGAGAGAAAGGGGAGCTGTGACACATGTATGACACTCTCTTCCCCCTTCTTCAACCCTTCTCTCTTTCGCTCTCTCTCTCCCTCTCACACACACAGACATGGAGTCAAGTCCGATTAAAAAGTCGGATGGGAGCGAGATGGCATGCGTTAGCAAGATGAAACATCATTGCGTGAGCAAACACAAACACTTAAGTCGAGAGAGAAAACGTGTTCGAACAAGCAGAGGACATGTCCCGCGAGCATGACTTTAAGCGCGCAGAATTACATTGCCGCACTCAGTAAATACATTTGAGAGCAGAGATGTTTGTTCCCCTGAAGAAAAAGGTAATAATTGTCAAAACTTAGAAATTACGGCACTCTCACAAATACACCGGGGCCCCACACATAGTGTGTAGCAGTCTACTGAAATGCAATTGGTGAGGTTTATTGACCAATCACAGCTTGACTGCTCACTAAACTAAGAAAATCTATAGGTAAATTGTTAGGATCATAAGAAAATCCATGCGTGAAACATGAAACGTAAATGTGAAATTTCATCTGTGAACATGCAAACACCATGTTACAATTACAGAGTAACATTTTAGGCTTGAACAAATCTTGTTTTGCAATTCTGACTTACAATAAAACCTTTCAGAGTTTTTGGCAGTTTCCTCTCAACCCCCCCAAAAAACATACACCAAACAGCCTGTGAGGAGTGCAACAAGAACAAGCATAACACAATATACAGTTGAGGTCGGAAGTTTACATACACCTTAGCCAAATACATTTAAGCTCAGTTTTTCACAATTCCTGACATTAAATCACAGAAAAAATTCCCTGTCTTAGGTCAGTTAGGATCAACCCTTTATTTTAAGAATGTGAAATGTCAGAATAATCGTAGAGAATTATTTATTTCAGCTTTTATTTCTTTCATCACATTCCCAGTGGGTCAGAAGTTAACATACACTCAATTAGTATTTGCTAGCATTGAAGTTAAATTGATTAACTTGGGTCAAACGTTTAGAGTTGGCCTTCCACAAGCTTCCCACAATAAGTTGGGTGAATTTTGGACCATTCCTCCTGACAGAGATGGTGTAATTGAGTCAGGTTTGTAGGCCTTCTTGCTCGCACATGCATTTCAGTTCTGCCCACATATTTTCTATGGAATTGAGGTCAGGGCTTTGGGATGGCTTGAGATGTTGCTTCAATATATCCACAGAATTGTCCATCCTCATGATGACATTTATTTTGTGAAGTGCCCCAGTCCTTCCTGCAGAAAAGCACCCCCACAACATGATGCTGCCACCCCCATGCTTCACGATTGGGATGGTGTTCTTCGGCTTGCAAGCCTCCACTTTTTCCTCCAAACATAACAACGGTCATTATGGCCAAACAGTTCTATTTTTGTTTAATCAGACCAGAGGACATTTCTCCAAAAAGTACAATCTTTGTCCTCATGTGCAGTTGCAAACCGTAGCCTGGCTTTTTTATGGCGGTTTTGGATCATTGGCTTCTTCCTTGCTGAGCGGCCTTTCAGGTTATGTTGATATAGGACTTGTTTTACTGTGGATATAGGTACTTTTGTACCTGTTTTCTCCAGCATCTTCACAAGGTCCTTTGCTGTTGTTCTGGGATTGATTTGCACTTTTTGCACCAAAGGACATTCATCTTTAGGAGACAGAATGCCTCTCCTTCCTGAGCAGTATGACGGCTGCGTGGTCCCATGGTGTTTATACTTGCATACTATTGGGGATGAACCAAACTTGTGGAGGTCTACACATTTTTTCTGAGGTCTTGGCTATTTTGCTCATGACAGGTTAATGATATGGATATAGCCTCTGCGTGATGGGGTTGTGAAACGCAAATGGCCTACATACAGAGTGGAATTCACTAATAGAACAGTCAAAATGCCTAACATAAGTCCTACAGTCCGTGATCCCAAATACTGGAAAAAGTGTGATTCATTAGGTTACATGATCACCACAGTGGCCCCCGGGGCTATAAAAATAAATTGTGCAAATTATATGGCCATTAAATAACACACAACAGCATGGCATATTTAGATAGCGGAATAGGTCTAACCTAAATGATATTTACTTTCTGTTTTGCAGCTCGGCCGGTTATTCTAGGCTCTTCTGTGTCTATCATTTGCTGAAGGCCCAAGCTCATATTACACCATCTACTGGTATTATGTAGTTATTGAATGCAGTTCTAAAACAAACTCTACACTTTTATTGTGTAGTTGAAACCATGGAAGCTGCAAAGCAACTATTACTTCTGGGCTAGAGTTGCTTGATTGAATAGCTAACTTCGACTAGCTACGTTCGGTTCATGTCCTTTGGTTCACGCCACATTATTGACAAAGGTTTGTAATGTATAAAAAATATCTGTAACTGAGTAAAGGGAGATGTAAAGAAAATAATTGAACGTGTAAATGGTCGTTCATAGTTGTAACATAGGGTTTGTACGTTTACAGATCTAATTTAACGTTAACGTTTCATGTTTCACACCTGGCTTTTCGTAGGATCCTAAAAATGTTCATACAATCCTAGCACTACGTATGTTCAACCTTTTGGTAGCTATCTCGCTCCATAAAGAAAGCTATGATTGAGGAGGGGGAGCCAAGAGAGGTCAGGATTCGAAGTAATAGCAATATTGTAAACCGCAAACCCAATAGTTGATAACTTTTACTCTGTTAGTTGTGCTGTTACAATAAATATGAATGACCTTAATTCATCTCTTTCTCTCCATCTCTCTTTCCATGCAGGTCCACTGTCACTAATATGTAGTGGAGAAGTTGTTCTCTGCTCAGCTGACAAAGACAGGTGATACAGGAGTCCTTACTGTGCCAAGTAGGTTACCTTGGCTCTCCTCTATGCACAGCACTCTGGGGACTTCCTGTGTCATGTAAAAATTTATCCCAGCGTAAAAATGTTCCCAGTTCAATAATTGCACGCGCATCTCTTTATATGGATGACTGAGCTCTTGCAGATTTTTCTCTCACACCCTACCTCAACCTCAAAAAATGTTCTGTGGGCACGTGCATTTAGTTCACACACCTGCCAATCAATGGTGGCCAGGAGTATTGACTCTGACCAATCAGAAGCTTGTTGAGGTGTGAGGTCAGCATATAAATATCCAGACTTACGCGTCAAAGTGCTGAGGGTTGATGCAAGGAGATCTTTTTTTTCAGACTTGGGCGCTATGTTTTCAATTGACAGTGCATACATTTGTTAGTTAGTCAGTTAGTTAGCTAGCTATACCAACAAGTTAAAACTGCACACCTCTGAAAACAAGCCACCTTGACCAGTTTACAGATAATTATGCTAGTTAGCTAGCAACATCTGCAAGCGTAGCAATCCACACAGAGGCGCATGCAATTATTGTCAGGTAACATTTTCACGCTGTGAAAATGTTTACAGCATGATGTAGTATAGCTTATAGTTTTTAGCTTAAAGTGTTCATATTGTACATACTACAGTATGTGTGTAACAGTGGACATTCTGCATCTATGTACTGTATTTTGTCTGTATATTCCATTTATCATCTGATTTGCGCCGGAGAAGATGGCTGCCGTTTTATGGGCTCTTAGCCAACCGTGCTATTTTTTAAATATTTTTTTTTCACTTTGTTTGTAACTTATTTTGTACATAATGTTGCTGCTACCATCTCTTATGACCAAAAAGAGCTTATGGAAATCAGAACAGCGATTACTCACCTTGAACTGGATGAAGAATTTCTCTTTAATGAGTCGGACGAGAGGGATTTACTCCAGACACCCGAACAGGCCCTCATCCCCGTCATTAGTAGGAGAAATAGAGGGAAAAGATATTGCGGAAGAAGATCAGGGTGCCTTGTGAGGATACGCCGACGAGTGGCTAATCTGCCGTTGCCATCGGTGCTATTGGCCAACGTACAATCGGTGGATAATAAATTGGATGATCTAAAAGCACGTATATCCTACCAACGGGACATTAAAAACTGTAATATCTAAAGTCGTGAAAAAGTGGTCAGATGATGCAGATGCTAAGCTACAGGACTGTTTTGCTTGCACAGACCGGAATATGTTCCGTGATTTTTCCGATGGCATTGAGGAGCAAACCACATCAGTCACTTGCTTCATCAATAAGTGCATCGATGACGTCGTCCCCACAGTGACTGTACGTACATACCCCAACCAGAAGCCATGGATTACAGGCAACATCCGCAATGAGCTAAAGGGTAGAGCAGCCGTTTTCTAGGAGTGGGACACTAAGCTTATAAGAAATCCTGCTATGCCCTCTGACGAACCATCAAACAGGCAAAGCCTCAATACAGGACTTAGATCAAATCGTACTACACCGGCCCCGATGCTCGTCGGATATGGCAGGGCTTGCAAACTATTAAAAACTACAAAGGGGAGCACAGCCAAGAGCTGCCCAGGGTCATGAGACTACCAGAGGAGTTAAATGAATTCTATGCTTGCCTCGAGGCTAGTAACACTGAAACATGCATGATAGCATCAGCTGATCCGGATGACTGTGTGATCACACTCTACGCAGCCAATGTGAGCAAGACCTTTAAATAGGTCAACATTCATAAGGCCGCAGGGCCAGACGGAATACCAGGACATGTACTAGTCATGGCTCACATCAACACCATTATCCCAGAAACCCTAGACCCACTCCAACTTGCATACTGCCCTAACAGATCCACAAATGATGCTATCTCTACTCACACCTGGACAAAAACAACACCAATTTGAGAATGCTATTCATTGACTACACTTCAGCGTTCAACACCATAGTGTTCTCAAAGCTCATCACTAAGCTAAAGACCCTGGGACTAAACACCTCCCTCTCCAACTGGATCCTGGACTTTCCGACGGGCCGCCCCACAGGTGGTAAGGGTAGGTAACAACACATCCGCCATGCTGATCCTCAACACGGGGGCCCCTCAGGGGTGCATGCTCAGTCCCCTCCTGTACTCCCTGTTCACTCATGACTGCATGGCCAGGCACGACTCCAACACCATCATTAAGTTTGACGATGGCACAACAGCAACAACAATGAGACAGCATATAGGGAGGTCAGAGACCTGGTCATGTGGTGCCAGGACAACAACCTCTCCCTCAACGTGATCAGACTAAGGATACGATTGTGGACTACAGGAAAAGGACTCCTGAGCGCACCCCCATTCTCATCGACTGGGCTATAGTGGAGCAAATTGAGAGCTTCAAGTTCCTTGGAGTCCACATCACCAACAAACTAACATGGTCCAAGCACTAAAAGACAGTTGTGAAGAGGGCACGACAAAACCTATTCCCCCTCTGGAGACTGAAAAGATTTGGCATGGGTCCTCAGATCCTCAAAAGGTTCTACAGCTGCACCATCGAGAGCATCCTGACTGGTTGCATCACAGCCTTGTATGGCAACTGCTCGGCCTCCGACCGCAAGGCACTACAGAGGGTAGTGAGTACGGCCCAGTACATCACTGGGGCCAAGCTTCCTGCCATACAGGACCTCTATATCAGGCGGTATCAGAGGAAGGCCCTCAAAATTGTCAAAGACTCCTAGTCATAGAGTGTTCTCACATTTACCGCACGTCAAGCAGTACCGGACCGCCAAGTCTAGGTCCAAGAGGCTTCTAAACATCTTCTCCCCCCAATCCATAAGATTATTGAACATCTAATCAAATGGCTACCAAGACTTTTTGCATTGCCCCCCCACCCCTTTTTCGCGGCTGTTATATGTTAATCTGAGTTTAGCTGGTTTACACTTTATTATTTGGGACTGGTTATGTACTGGATTAACTGTAGCATGTTGCAAGTTCTCCCCTTCGTGTCATCATATAATTCAACATCCCCATGTGCTCTGTATCTGTTATTGGGCTTAATACCCTAAATATTGGATCCTGCCTTCAATTAGTGGACTTGTTTTATGGAGTTTGCTTGAGCTGACTGTCTGCTATTCATTTTACAGAAAAACTGTAAATCTACTTACTTTAGCAAGTAGATTTCACTCAACTCAAGGTATAGTATACATATTTAAATGTATTTACCAATTAATTTGGTTATCAAGCTGCCAAGTCGTACGGTGCTTACTGCTCAAGGCGGCTAACTAGCTAAACCTTACAGTCTATGTGCTAAACAGATGGCTCTGCAGTTGCATCTGTTTGAAGGTATGCAAACAAGAAGGCAGATGACCGGTTGCAGGCAATGTAATAGCCAATCAAAACACTGGACTGGCCAAGGGTAGGAATTGTTCATCAATTCAGTGAAAGTAACCAATCTAAGGTTTCTAGACATACACCTGCCGCACCTCCCTTTAAGCCTGCCACACCTGCCTGTAAATTGAGAGTGAAAACTGGACAATTACAAGAGACTATTGCTGGTGGTCAAATTAATGCATACTTTTTTTGGACAATTTTCAATTTTTTTTTATTATTGTTTAAAATATTTTCATTTTTGATCAGTGACAATGATGTTCTGCTCGCTCAAAATTGCGATTCGCGCTTTCGACTGGCCTGTGCACTCGAGGGACACGTCCTCTGCTCGCTCACCAAATTTCTTCTCTCTTGACCCAAATATTTGCTTGCGCAATGATGTTTCATCTTCCAGTGCACGTTTGACCCCATATGCTCTATTATACCTGTACTCCCTCACTCCTCTCTCAAGGGATTGTCCTCAAGTGTCTTCATCTGAAACAGAGAGCGAGGGAGAGACCTTTTACCACATTGGGCTAAATCACACAGTGTTTCTTTGTAGTCTTAAACAAATCTACTTTGAAACATAAGTATACACCTCAGACACGTGGTTATGGGCCATTCTGAGTTTGCAACCCAATATTACACTTTATCAATACATCAAAGACTGAAATATAACAAAACCGCTTGCCATAGAGACTCTGGAATTTCTGCGTTATTTTAATGAATTATTAAATATGTGAATAACATTCCACCCATGAGGCCACTAGGTCATTTGACTGCAGGAAAGGGCTACTAACCAGACTGGAACTTCTAGGGAGGTGAAGCCTGCAGCTAGCTAAGGTTACACTTGTTCAGTCTAATTTCTTTATAAGTGCAATAAGAAACAAAGGCCATGTAAGTGGATGGTAAATACTAGGGGTGTAATGGTACACGTACCCGTACTGAACCGTTCCGTAGGGAGACCTCGTTCGGTCCGCATGGTGAACTCCAATGAACACATGAAAAAATAATTAACAAAATAAAAACATTAGGCCTATAGGCTATGCCTATGCTGCGTTGTAGGCATATGCCTCTTGAGTAAATCTGAGCTGAATTTTTTTTATAGAATCTGGCTATTCTGTTAAAACAACTAGAGCCTATGTAAAATTTACGCATTTCAAACAGTCTTTTTGTGAGTCTCTGCCGGGAACTAGTACTGTACGATGGCGAGTGCTAGGGTCGATAAACCAGAATTGGAGGATCCTTCATCGTTGTTTAAATCTCTAGTTAGGGAACTATTTTGGCTTCCCAGTAGATTACTATGGCGATGGACAGTTGTGGATACAATGTTAACAGTATGTCGCCACGCTCAATGAGAATAGCTATGTAGCTGCCAACACCTCAAATACAGTACATTCGGAAAGTATTCAGTACCCTTGACATTGTCCAATTTTTTGTTGTTATGTTATAGCCTCCTTCTCAAATAGATTAAATTGTTTTGAATCTTCACACAATACCCCATAAATAACAAAGGTAAAACATTTTTTTTTTTACATATTTGCAAATGTTTAAAAAAAACAACAACTGAAATATCACATTTACATAAGGATTCAGACCCTTTACTCAGTACTTTGTTGAAGCACCTTTGGCGGCGATTGCAGCCTCAAGACTTCTTGGGTATGACGCTAAAGTGTGACACACCTGAATTTGTGGAGTTTCTCCCATTCTTCTCTGCAGATCCTCTCAAGCTCTGTCAGATTGGATGGGGAGCATCGCTGCACAGCTATTTTCAGGTCTCTCCAGAGATGTTCGATCGGGTTCAAGTCCGGGCTCTGGCTGGGCCACTCAAGGACATTCAGAGATTTGTCTCGAAGCCCCTCCTGCATTGTCTTGGCTGTGGGCCTAGGGTTGTTGTCCTGTTGAAAGGTGAACCTTCACCCGAGTCTAAGGTCCTGAGCACTCGATCCTGACTAGTCTCCCAGTCCCTGCCGCTGAATAACATCCCCACAGCATGATGCTGCCACCACCATCCTTCACCGTAGGGATGTTGCCAGGTTTACTCCAAAGAGTTCAACCTTGGTTTCATCAGACCAGATCGTCTTGTTTCACGGTCTGCGAGTCTATAGGTGCATTTTGGCAAACTCCAAGCGGGCTGTCATGTATTTTACTGAGGAGTGGCTTCGGTCTGGCCACTCTACCATAAAGGCCTGATTGGTGGAGTGCTGCAGAGATCATTGTTTTTCTGGAATGTTTTCCAAACTTATTGTATTTAAGAATGATGGGACCTTCAATGCTGCAGACATTTTTTGTTATCCTTTCCCAGATCTGTGCCTCGACACAGCTCTACGGACATTTTCTTCAACCTCATCGCTTGCACATCGTTTTTGCTCCGACATGCACTGTCAACTGTGGGACCTTTTCGAGATAGGTGTGTACCTTTCCAATCATGTCCAATCAATTGAATTTACCAAAGGTGGACTCCAATCAGGTTGTAGAAACTTCTCAAGGATAATTACTGGAAACATGACACACCTGAGCTCAATTTGTAGTCTCATAGCAAAAGTTCTGAATACTTATGTAAATAAGGTATTTCTGTTTTTGCTTTGTAATCATAGGGTATTGTGTGTAAATTGAGTTTTTTAAATATTTAATCCATTTAGAATAAGCCTGTAATGTAAAAAACTGTGGAAAAGGGACAGCATTGTACATTAACACATTTACACCCACATCACCCCAGTATACTGGAGCAAGACGGAAACGCAAAGAACAACAACACAACGTCTTCTCCTCTCTGCATTCAAGCAGCCCTTGGCAGCTGATTACGATAGGTAGGCTATGTTTTTATTTTTTATAGTCTTTAGTTTATGGCCACAGATACGTGCCCACTCTTTGGTGGTTTGGAATAGGGGTTTAAGCACCTCGTGAAAGTGCTCGAGCCACGTTATGAACTTCAATCTTGCACCCATTTCAGCAAACAGGTAGTAAGTACCCTCTCTAGATATGAATTGGCAATGTACCCTGTGTTCTGATTACTTAAAAGTGAAAGCCCGTTACATGTACTGCGCTACAGACACACCCCTTTTATGAGAGTCACAAGTGCGCATCTGGCACTGAAGGAGGCAGTGTCATGGTGTGTTCATAACCAAGTGGGAGTTTACTACATACGACGGGGAAAATCCACCTTGAATGGCCCTCCAACTGGAACTTACTATTGGGAAACTCGCCTATCATCCTGAGCACCCACTTCTCCCACATGGTGACCTCTGACATCAACTACTAATACAATGGCCTCTATAACAGCATATAGAATGCAATCTATTAATGTGGTTTTTGAACTCTATAATTTGTATACAAACATGATAACTGTACTTTTAGTTCATGGTTTACACAGCTTGTTGGCCATTAGCCAATTAGCGTTTCTCAACTAGTTCAAATCACATTAATGCATCCAACTGGTATTAGTGACTGGTAAATTCCCACCTCTCACATGGTTACAAACGCAGCTTCAAAGTGGAAACTTGAGAGGCTCAACATTACAGCCCTGTCACAACAGACAATGCCAGGAACATTGTGAATGCTAAACATTGTGAATGGAATTTTATTTTCACGCTGTTCTGAAAACGAAACAAACCGTGACCCCAATTTCGCAATACTTACCAAACTGTGGGTTTGGTGAACGTTACACCCCTAGTAAATACCATCTGGAATACAACTGGAAGATAAAGTGTTACACAGTGGGTTAAGAGCAGAGAGTTAAAATAGAGTTATGTTTACGTTCCTGAGCGTTATGACGACCACACAGTGGAATTAAATAGGTGTACCAGCTGTGGGTATAGAAACCTTAATCTATGTTTTCCTACCACTCCAAAACGGCTGTTGACCCAGATGAAATTAAACTTTGACTCAGGAGCTAATCAAAAACTTGGCTCGCTCAGATACTGGGGAAAGGAGATATCCATCTCGGCATTATCATGAAAAAGGGGATACAGTGGAAGAAGACAAGAGGAGTGATTGTTTGTCTGCCATCTTAACTGAGCTGGTCTAGCCTTGCCAAGGGAAGATAAACCCAGGAGAATGAGGCTTATTTTGACTGGTGGCCAGTCAGGGGATAAGATGGTAAAGTAGGTGAGTGTGTGTGTCTGTGTGCCTGCCTGCCTCTCGTCCATGTACTGTGTGTGAAGGGAGGGATCTCAACCCTAACCTGTTTACGTCTCTCCCGTCTCAGGTGTGTGAATTATATGCATCTAAAGCTCCCTCTTCATTTCCATAAGGATAAATGTCATTAGCCAGGCAGCCAGTGGTGAGATCCCCCGTTCAGTCAGTCACTGCATATGGGGGCTGACTTTGTCCCAGGCAGGCAGGGAGAGTGTGACTGGTCCGCTATTCTGAAGAGGCTGATACATGGATGAGACACAAATCCTCTTAGCAAAAAAAAAAAACTCTACTGGCTTTTTAGTGGCGGCTTAAGGCGGCCATTGTGGCTCTACTTTAAGACTTACTCTGATGTCTTTCTGCCGGGCTCTAATGTAAATAAATTAGCCCCACCAGGTCACTATGGCAGGAAGTGAGGGAGGGAGGGGATAAGGCCAGTCTGAAAGGATGTAGCACATTTCAGTGGGAGAGACCTCTGAACAGGAAGGAGTCAAGTATGTGTGTTTGCGTGCGAGTAGGAAAGAAAGAAAAAAACGTATACTACTACAGTCTGGGCAGATGTGACAAGAAATATGGAGAGCGTAGAGAGAGAAAGGAGAGAAGAAGAGTCAAGTGGAGATGCAAGGCAGAACTCTGCCTCCATCAGAGGCAGCCTCAGAGTCACTCCCTCGGCATGCTGGGAGTAGACAGACATGGACGTCAAACACAAGGGTGTCACGGCAACCAAGCTGTCGCAGAAGAGAGATTATTCATGACAGACATTAGCATAAACCTGTATGTATGCCTATTAAAATTCAGCAAGAATCTCAGTGTGTCCATATGACCATATTTTTATTGGATGCGTAGGTTAGGTGTAATTGTATCTATATTTTTATGCACGCCAAACAGTTTGTGATATTATATTGCTGGTATTGAACACGCAACAACAACAACAATATTCTCGGAGAAGAGAAGAGCAGTTTTTTATTGCGTCATGCATAATTCAATTAAAATGTCTTGATTCCAGTTAAAAGTAAGGCCAGATTAAAGGTATCATTGCATTTGTCTATTTGATTTCCTTAAATGTGATGCCGCTTATTACGAATTTATGACTCCCGGGTTCAGAAATGCAAGCTTTGATAAGTAATGACACAAGTTTGTGGAATGTCTTGAACATTGGCTAATATTTCTGCCCAGGACATCAGTAGTGTAAGTGATATCAAACAAAGCTGGACATGATTGAACATTATTGCTAAAACCCTAAGGCTTTACTGGCAGACTAAAGCCATGATAGGAAAGATGTCCTTTCATTTTAATATGAGCATATTCCAACAGTCAATTTGAATATGTATGACACTACAATGCCTGTTTTTCAAAGGACAATACCCTCACCTCAAAGACGGCTGGTACCCTCGAAGAAAGAAGGTAGCAATAACCAAACTTTCACCGTAACAAAAAAAACTAAAGACTGGATTGCATTATGCATCTATCATTTCTAACGCTCCACAATATAAGCCACAGATGAAAAGGAAAAGCATGCCTAATGATGGGGAGGTGTCAGACGCTTTCTTGAAAGCGGTTCCATCTCGCTAACGCAGATTACAAACAAGGGAGGAAGGAGCTAAAGCCTTGATGTTGTCTCCGCATCTCCGTAAAGGTAAACATGAATGTTGTCTCCTCTCGAGTGAGGACTGCATACTATGAAAATAATGGTAATGTTATATAGTGTGTGCATTTACACTGAGTGTACGAAACATTAGAAACGCCTGCTCTTTCCATGACATAGACTGGCCAGGTGAATCCATGTTTAAGCTATGATCCCTTATTGATGTCACTTGTTAAATGCGCTTCAATCAGTGTAGATGTAGGGGAGGAGGCAGGTTAAAGAAGGATTTTTTAAGCCTTGAGACAAATGAGACATGGATTGTGTATGTGTGCCATTCAGAGTATGAATGTTTAAGACAGAAGATGGAAGTGCCTTTGAACAGGGTATGGTAGTAATGATATAGTAGTGTGTCAAGAACTGCAACTCTGCTGGGTTTTTCATACTCTATAGTTTCATGTGTGTATTAAGAATGGTCCAATATCCATGAATCACAATAATTGTTTGCCCAAATAAGAAATGCTTGGCAAAAATGTTAATTTTGTTATGCCAATCCTGGTTATAGGTAATAATCCTTAGTATGAAAAGCCTACGTTATTACGCATATTATTTGTTAATTGTGGAAATAATTAAGATATGCAGAATTTTGAATGTATATTTTTAAATAACAGTATACAATACAATCGAGATGAGGGCTTTGGAAATGCTTTTGGCTGTTAATCTGCTTCTGTTCTGTGGGTAGCACAATGTGATACAGGTGGACAGGGGTGGTCTGCCAGTCACTGGAATGAGGGGAGGTTTTAACAGGTGGAATAGTGGAGAACAATTGGAGGTTTACTCACAACCTGTGCAAATTTCATAGTACAGCTATATGGACACTCAATAATTATGGTACTTTTTAAAGGTAAGTTTACAAACATATATTATGATAAATATAATTTAAATTTGTATCTCATTATGGTAAATGTTGAAATAAGTATAGCCAGTTATAATTGTAATGGCTTGGCAGATAGTCTTTCCTTATTATCTGTATTTACCTGTCTAAAAGAGAAGGAATATAATATCTATTGTTTACAGGAAACTCATTCAACAATTTTAGATGAAGTTGTGTGGGACAATGACTGGGGGTGATGAAAGATACTTATCCCATGTGCAAAGAAACTCAAAGGGGGTGATGATATGAATTAACACTAATTTTGATCCGAAAAATGCATAGTGCAATGAATTAAAAAGCTATTGTAGGATGTTATTCCTCCTAACCAGTCAGGAGATAATATAAGACAAGTCATGAAAACAATAGAAAACTATGAAAAATCTGGGAAACCAAGCCTGGTATTCACAGCTGACTTTGAAAAGGCTTTTGATAAAATAGACTGGAATCTGTATATACAGTGCCTTGCGAAAGTATTCGGCCCCCTTGAACTTTGCGACCTTTTGCCACATTTCAGGCTTCAAACATAAAGATATAAAACTGTATTTTTTTGTGAAGAATCAACAACAAGTGGGACACAATCATGAAGTGGAACGACATTTATTGGATATTTCAAACTTTTTTAACAAATCAAAAACTGAAAAATTGGGCGTGCAAAATTATTCAGCCCCCTTAAGTTAATACTTTTTAGCACCACCTTTTGCTGCGATTACAGCTGTTAGTCGCTTGGGGTATGTCTCTATCAGTTTTGCACATCGAGAGACTGAATTTTTTTCCCATTCCTCCTTGCAAAACAGCTAGAGCTCAATGAGGTTGGATGGAGAGCATTTGTGAACAGCAGTTTTCAGTTCTTTCCACAGATTCTCGATTGGATTCAGGTCTGGACTTTGACTTGGCCATTCTAACACCTGGATATGTTTATTTTTGAACCATTCCATTGTAGATTTTGCTTTATGTTTTGGATCATTGTCTTGTTGGAAGACAAATCTCCGTCCCAGTCTCAGGTCTTTTGCAGACTCCATCAGGTTTTCTTCCAGAATGGTCCTGTATTTGGCTCCATCCATCTTCCCATCAATTTTAACCATCTTCCCTGTCCCTGCTGAAGAAAAGCAGGCCCAAACCATGATGCTGCCACCACCATGTTTGACAGTGGGGATGGTGTGTTCATGGTGATGAGCTGTGTTGCTTTTACGCCAAACATAACGTTTTGCATTGTTGCCAAAAAGTTCGATTTTGGTTTCATCTGACCAGAGCACCTTCTTCCACATGTTTGGTGTGTCTCCCAGGTGGCTTGTGGCAAACTTTAAACAACACTTTTTATGGATATCTTTAAGAAATGGCTTTCTTCTTGCCACTCTTCCATAAAGGCCAGATTTGTGCAATATACGACTGATTGTTGTCCTATGGACAGAGTCTCCCACCTCAGCTGTATATCTCTGCAGTTCATCCAGAGTGATCATGGGCCTCTTGGCTGCATCTCTGATCAGTCTTCTCCTTGTATGAGCTGAAAGTTTAGAGGGATGGCCGGGTCTTGGTAGATTTGCAGTGGTCTGATACTCCTTCCATTTCAATATTATCGCTTGCACAGTGCTCCTTGGGATGTTTAAAGCTTGGGAAATGTTTTTGTATCCAAATCCGGATACAAAAAAATTAAACTTCTTCACAACAGTATCTCGGACCTGCCTGGTGTGTTCCTTGTTCTTCATGATGCTCTCTGCGCTTTTAACGGACCTCTGAGACTATCAGAGTGCAGGTGCATTTATACGGAGACTTGATTACACACAGGTGGATTGTATTTATCATCATTAGTCATTTAGGTCAACATTGGATCATTCAGAGATCCTCACTGAACTTCTGGAGAGAGTTTGCTGCACTGAAAGTAAAGGGGCTGAATAATTTTGCACACCCAATTTTTCAGTTTTTGAATTGTTAAAAAAGTTTGAAATATCCAATAAATGTTGTTCCACTTCATGATTGTGTCCCACTTGTTGTTGATTCTTCACAAAAAAATACAGTTTTATATCTTTATGTTTGAAGCCTGAAATGTGGCAAAAGGTCGCAAAGTTCAAGGGTGCCGAATACTTTCGCAAGGCACTGCAAATGCCTGGCACATTTCCATTTTGGAGAATCTCTTATACAGTGAGCAAAACTTTCTACCAATATCAGACAACAAGCCATTGAAAGTTGGTTGTGATTTCAGTTTATTCCACCAGAAAATACATAACAAATATTAGAACAAATATTATGGTTAAACTCAAATATAATAATTTATAAAAAATAAAAAAACATTATTTTTAAAATGATGTAATCTTTGTAAATTATATCATAAATAGGACTGGTGGAGTTTTGTAAAAAATTAAGGTAACAAAAATATATGGAAATACCAAATAATTGCAGCATTAAAGCTGAAAAATGGAAGAGGCAAGTGGAAGGGGGAGAACGTAAGGAACATGTCTGTTGACCCTGTTTTTAAAGACCACAATTGACTACAGAAAATTGTGATAAATAAAAAAGTATACCAGTTTCATTTATTAAGGACCAAAAAATATACAGCTGTGTCATATAGTTGGGAAGAGAATTTCAATGTACCGATTCCATGGCATATCGTTTATCAACTGATACACAAAACGACGCCAGATTCAAACTGAGTTTTTCAATTTAAATCATTATACAACATTTTTGCAACTGTTACAGTGCATTCAGAAAGTATTCAGACACCTTGTCTTTTTCCACATTTTGTTAAATTACAGTCTTATAATGGCAAATAAATTGCAAATTTATGTAAAAATAAATACACACCAGTATTTGGGAAGTTTCTCCCATTCTTCTCTGCAGATTCTCTCAAGCTCTGTCAAGTTAGATGGGGAGCTTCGCTGCACTGCTATTTGATTGGGTTCAAGTCCAGGCTCTGGCTGGGCCACTCAAGGTCATTCAGAGGCTTGTGCCAAAGCCACAACTTCGTTTTCTTGGCGTTGTGCTTAATGTCGGTGTCCTGTTGGAAGGTGAACCTTTGACCTAGTTTGAAGTCCTGAGAGCTTTGGAGCAGGTTTTCATCAAGAATTTCTCTATACTTTACTTTGGTAATCTTTCCCTCTACTTCATTCACTTCCAGAAGTTTACCATTCACCACATTATAACATCTTCGGTCAGACAGACGTTTATGTGACACCCAGAATGCATCGTTTAATGTCAACAAACATGGGGCCACACAAAGCTGGCAAATAGCTTAGATTTAGCACATTATAATCAGTACAACCTTCAAAAGGGTATTTTACCCACATCATAGGTGTCCATTACAATCTATTCAATAATCAGAATGTATTATTTGTCACAAGAACTTGAAAACATGTGAATAAAACTGTAAATACGTTATGTTCCATACATACATACACACACACACACACGCACGCACGCACACACACACGCATACACACACACACACACACACACACACACACACACACACACATGCACACACACACACCCACACACATACATACATACACACACAATGTTTTTTCACAATCTTGTCTTGGAGCTCTAAGGACAATTCCTTTGACTTCATGGCTTGGTTTTTGCTCTGAGATGCCCTGTCAACTGTGGGAGCTTATATAGACAAGTGTGTACCTTTCCAAATCATGTCCAATCAATTGAATTCACTACAGGTGGACTCCAATTGTAGAAACATCTCAAGATTGATCAATAGAAGCAGGATGCACCTGAGCTCAATTTCGAGTCTCATAGCAAAGGGTCTGAATACCTGTTTCTGTTTTTTATTTTTTTATACATTTGTCAACATTTCTAAAAACCTGTTTTTGATTTGTCATTATGGGTTATTGTATGTAGATTGATGAGGGGGGGAAAACAATTGAATACATTTTAGAATAAGGCTGTAACGTAACAAAATGTGACCCATTTCAGGAAACTAGTTGTATGTCACTGGTCACTACTTCACAGGAGAGCCTCTTTATCAAAATGCGTTTTTTTGCAGAAATGCCTTCTCGATTATGTGAACTTTCATGTTCCTTAATAACAAACTTGTATGCCAACGACTAAAATTTTTAAATTACGAGCCTAGTTGGTTTAGCCACAGAAAAATACAGAAACATTCTCGCTAGCCATGATTGGCTGAGATAATGAGTGGGTTGGACATACTGAGAGATGAGTTTAGATTGGTCTGCCTTATAGCAGGCTTCTGTTTATTTTAGCTGGTCAATATGTTTAGGTAATCCTGTCTAACACAGCTTTTTTTATGTATCGCGTAGGAAAACATAACAAAGGACTCCCCTATGCAAGTATTTATTTCAATAGAATGTCACCGCAACAACTGTTTCAGAGCACTCTCGTCCGAGTGTTCCAGAACATTGAAACTATTTGGTTAACTTTAGCTAGCTATAACAATCGGTTTGTATTGCTAGTACTCTATCTATTAGGATGATGGTTAATTGTTTAGATAGCGTGTCTAAACAAAAGACTCCACTTCGCCAGATGATTACATGAGCCATCAAGTTAGCCAGGTGTGTCTGATGTTGATTACTGCTATCCATTGTATAATAATGCCAAAATATTTGTTTCTGGAATTTGTCTTTCAGCATCAGTAGAACACGCCAGACTCTCCTCCAACAGTCATACAAGGAGGATGGTTTAATTCCTCCCATCAAAAATAGAGCTGGCTCAAGACAAGCACATGTTACACCTGAAGCATGAGGACTTGCAGCGAGTTGTGAACTTAATCAACAACTACGCAGAGGATAATGCAATAGTAATACCAGGACGCCACCGAGGACAACAAAACTTTGTGGAAAGCTGTTGCATTCCATGTGACAAAAGCAGCAGACTGGTGTCTCTAGAAGGAATCGATGACAACACTTGGTATGTAAAACATAAACAACACGTTTTGATTACTTAATTTACCTCCAACATGATTTGCACTACTTTTATTAATCTCACATAATGTTGGGGGTTATTTCCTGTTTAACAGCTTCAGTGCTCTGGAGCCTGGTGTTGTTGTCGCCAAGGAGTGTTCGGACTCGGTCTGGGTCAGCTGCTGTGTAACGTTGACATCCTTCCTCCCATAGATGGTCTGCCTGTACAAGCACCACCTGGACTGGCCACAGCTAGACAAGCATATATTTTTGAGAAGATCAGGGAGTTTTGTGACGAAGAGGCTATGGACACCACATGCCCTGCCCCAAAGTCTAGGACAGGACAGAAACAGGCTCTCCGAATATAGATGATCTTGTTCATGCATGGTTCCAACAGACCAGTTCATCACTGGGGGTGAGTTCGCAGTTATCAGCACTATCTGCAGTGCCTCTATTCACATGACTCTCTCTTAACACACACGCCATACATTGCTGCTACTATTTGTTTATTCTGCTGCTCAGCCACTTTACCCTTGATTGTATGCAAGCATTTCGCTACACTCGCATTAACATCTGCTAACCATGTGTATGTGACAAATAAAATGTGATTTGATATAACTACCTCGTCGATCACTGATATTGTTATTGATATTGTTCTTGTACATACTGTATATTATTTTCTTATTTTCGGTTTCTGAAATTGTTACTATGCAAGTAAACATTTCGCTGTACCGTTTACACCTTCTGTAGAGACCCATCCACCTGGGGGTTATAGCATTTCTTTTACATGACTTATCGATTTAGATAAGTGTGTCTGGGTAAGCGTCATCTAATATTTATAAAATGTTTTTATCTGGACACTTTCTGTTTACCTGGGATTTTTCCATATTGCAGCCTACTACCACTTTTAGTCTTGATCTTTACTACACTACTCACTGTTTAGCACATGACTTAAGAGGGTGTGAAAAATGCTGAATGGTGTAGACAAAGGAGAGCTCTCCAGTAGGAAACAAAACATTAAAAAATACATATATTTAATTTACATTCTGAAGAAACAGCACAGTTGAAAAATATATGTCAAATAGAAATCAAAACTGGCTGTTCTTCAGAGATAGATGGGAGAGGTTGAGGGTAGCTAAAGGAAAGGAGTAAAAGCAAACTAAAGATAACTATTGTAAGGTATACTGTGTCTGTAAAATGTACATAGTATGTATGTTACTTAACTAGGGAAGTCAGTTACTAACACATTCTTATTTACATTGACAGCCTACACCAACCAAACCCGGGGACGCCCAGTCACGGCCGGTTGGAATACAGCCTGGATTCAAACCAGGGTGTCTGTAGTGACATCTCTAGCCTTGAGATGCAGTGTCTTAGACCGATGAGGCACTCGGGAGCCCAGAGTAGGAGCCCCGAGTATAATTTGGTAGTAGAAACCTAAGTGTTGTCTTCCATTAGATTTCTACAATTAAGGGAGGGCTGGTAGGGTTAGGGGGAAATAAGAAATAATAAAGGACAAAAATTATTTAAAAATATATATTTAAATTTTGTTTGTACAGGATTTTGAATAGAACAAAGTGTGTGTGTGTGTGTGTGTGTGTGTGTGTGTGTGTGTGTGTGTGTGTGTGTGTGTGTGTGTGTGTGTGTGTGTGTGTGTGTGTGTGTGTGTGTGTGACACAAAACAAAAAAATCTAAAGCAAAGGAATGGAATTAAGAATATATAAATATTTGGATAAGAAATGTCAGAGCAGCATAGATAGTCCAAGAAAAAGTAGAATAGAATATATTACAGTATATATGAGATGAGTAGTCAAAATATGTAAACATTATTAAAGTGACTAGTGTTCTTTTATTAATGGCCAGTGATTTCAAGTCTATGTATATAGCGCAGCAGCCTCTAATATGCTAGTGATGGCTATTTAACAGTCTGAGATAGAAGCTGTTTTTCAGTCTCTCTGTCCCAGCTTTGATGCACCTGTACTGACCTCGTCTTCTGGATGATAGAGTGGTGAATTGGTAGTGGCTCTGGTAGTTGTTGTCCTTGATAATTTGGCCTTCCTGTAACATTAGATGCTGTAGGAGTCCTGGAGGGCAGGTAGCTTGTCCCCGGTGATGCGTTGGGCAGACTGTACCACCCTCTGGAGAGACTTGAGGTTACGGCGGTGCAGTTGCCATACAGCCCGACAGGATAATCTAATTTGTCTATCTGTAAAAGTTTGTGAGGGATTTAGGTGCCAAGCCAAATTTATTCAGCCTCCTGAGGTTGAAGAGTCACTGTTGCGCCTTCTTCACCACACTGTCTGTGTGGGTGGACCATTTCAGTTTGTCAGTGATGTGTACGCCAAGGAACTTGAAGCTTTCCACCTTCTGCACTGCGGTCCCGTCGATGTGGCTAAGGGGGTGCTCCCTCTGCTGTTTCCTGAAGTCCACGATCAGCTTCTTTGTTTTGTTGACGTTGAGGGAGAGGTTATTTTCCTGGTACCATACTCCCAGGGCCCTCACCTCCTCTCTGTAGGCTGTCTCATCATTGTTGGTAATCAGGCCTACTATTGTTGTGTCATCTGCAAACTTGATGATTGAGATGGAGGCGTACGTGGCCATGCAGTTATGGGTGAACAGGGAATAAAGGAGAGGGCTGAGCACTTTGAAGATCAGTGAAGTGGAGGTGTTGTTTCCTACCTTCACCACCTGGGGGTGGTCAGAAAATCCAGGACCTAGATGCACAGGGCAGGGTTCATACCCAGGGCCTTGAGTTTAAAGATGAGCTTGGAGGGTACTATGGTGTTGAATGCTGAGCTATAGTCAACGAACAGCATTCTTACATAGGTATTCCTCTTGGGAGGAATGGGATGGGATAGGGCAGTGTGTGGTCCGATCAGGATTGCATCGTCGGTGGTTCTATTGGGGCTGTAAGAATATTGATGTGGGTCTAGGGTGTCAGGTAAGGTAGAGGTGATATGATCCTTGACTAGTCTCTCAAACACTTCATAATGACAGAAGTGAGTGCTACAGGGCGATAGTCATTTAGTTCAGTTCCCTTTGCATTCTTGGGTACAGGAACAATGGTGGCCATCTTCAAGAATGTGGGACACCAGACTTTGATAGGGAGAGATTGAATATGTCCATAAATACTCCAGCCAGCTGGTCTGGGCATTCCTCTGTAGACACGGCTAGGGATGCCGTCTGGGCCGGCATCCTTGCGAGGGTTAACACGCTTAAATGTCTTACTCAGGCTGGCCACGGAGAAGGAGAGCCCACAGTCCTTGGTAGCGGGCCACGTTGGTGGCACTGTGTCATCCTCAAAGCGAGCGAAGAAGGTGTTTAGCTTGTCCGGAAGCAAGACTTCGGTGTCCGTGACGTGGCTGGTTTTCCCTTTGTAGTCCGTGATTGTCTGTTGGCTCTGCCACATAAGTCTCGTGTCTAAACCACTGAATTGCAACTCTACGTTATCTCTATACTGACGTTTTGACTGTTTGATTGCCATAGGGAATAACTACACTCTTTGTTTCCGGCCATATTCCAGTTATGGTTAAATGCAGTGGTTCGCACTTTCAGTTTTGCACGAACGCTGCCATTTGTCCACGGTTTGTGGTTAGGGTAGGTTTTAATAGTCACAGTTTGTACAACATCTCCTATACACTTCCTAACGAACTCAGTCACTGTATCAGTGTATTTGTCTCTGTTATTTTCGGAGGCTACCCAGGACATGTCCCAGTCGGTGTGATCAAAACAATCTTGAAGCGTGGATTCCGATTGGTCAGAATTCCCAAAGTGAGGGCGGGGGTGGACCTTGTAGGCATCCCCAAGTTGAAGTAGCGGTAGTCAAAGTGTTTTACCAGAGTACTACAGTCAATGTGTTGACAGCACTTCTGTAGCATTTTCCACAAATTGTCTTTGTAAAAATCCCCAGTTACAATAAATGCAGCCTTTAGGATACGTATGTGGTTTCCAGTTTGCATAAAGTCCAGTGAAGTTCTTTGAGGGCCGTCGTGGTATCGGCTTGATGGGGAATATAAACAGCATACTCCGTGATACACGGAGTCTGTTTCAATCCCTGATGTATCTCTTAAAGGAAGTCCTCGCCCTGAGCTAGTTAACTTTATTATCCAGAGACTGAACATTAACAAGCAATATATTCGGAAGCAGTGGGTGGTATGCGCGCCTCTTAAGTCGGACTAGAAGTCCACTCCGAATACCTCACCGGCTGTGTTTTGGCTCAACCTCTGGAATCAGTTCAATTGTCCTGCAGGGTAGGAATGAAGGGTTTGATTTGGGAAAGTCGTATTCCTGGTCGTAATGCTGGTGATTTTCCGCCCCTCTGATATCCTAAAGTTATTTCCGGCTGTATGATATAACAACAAAAAAAATGTCTGGGCTAATAATGTAAGAAATAGCACATAAAAAACGAAATACTGCAATTTGTCTTGTCACATCTGCTCCTGCCACACCCCCTAGTGGTCATCCGGTGTCTGCTTGACCTGCAGCCATTCTCCCAGCACACTCACTCTCTCCCCCTCCCTTTCTGTTTGTGTGTGATTGTGTGGTTGGAGACAGGTGTGCTGGAGTCAGAGCAGATCCCTACCAGCTGCAACTCGTTCCATTATCAAGACCTCTACAAAAAAACTTCCACGCTGCCAAATCGTACTCTCTGCTCAGTCAGTTTATGCTTCTAGCCATTATTATTATTCAAGATTCTGTTACCCTGCTGTACCTGTTTCCCTGCTTGACGTTGGTTATCCTCTCACTGCAGTTTTGCCGCCCTGACTCTGGCTCCTGTCTCCTGTTCCACATCTCACCACCCTGCTACCCTGTTCACCACACCACCACTTCCTTGGATTCCCCTCAGGACCTGTTTACCTTGTCCCAACCTAGCACACTCCAACCTCAGCCTCCACATCTGGTTTCCTACAACTCATCCATGCTTCCCCAGATCTGCACTCCATATCTCCCTGTGTTAAAAGAAATACCTTGGTTCATTCATCTCTGTTTCCTCGTCTGGGTCTGCTCTTGGGTTCCCCTGTGCTGCTCCACTTAACTTGTCTAGGCTAGAAGTACGGCTGCCCTATCTATCGGTACCATTTGAAGCTTCAATGGCATCAGACATGTTCCCCACACATAAGGACCTCTATGGGGACTGATGTAATGACATCATGTTGAGTATTATGATTCTCTGTGTTTGCTGGGATTGTAGTCTTTTTAGTATGTAAACAGACAAATCATGGTCTGGGATGGGGAATGCATGGCTAGATGGGACCTGCATCAACGAACAGAAAGACAGTCATACAATTGTAAGCAAAGCATATTGGGGCGGCAGGGTAGTCTAATGGTTAGAGTGTTGGGCTAGTAACCGGTTGCAGGTTCAAATCCCCAAGCTGACTAGGTACAAATCTGTCGTTCTGCCCCTGAACAGGCAGTTAACCGACTGTTCCTAGGCCATCATTGAAAATAAGAATTTGTTCTTAACTAACTTGCTTAGTGGTAAAAAATATATATATTCATTTTACAGACATACAGTGGATCTGGGATGATGAGCTAAGCCACTAACAGAGAGAGGTTCTGAGTGTAATAGGAAGTGACATAAAACAATACCAGATGGCTAATCAGCGGAGAGCAATGTCTGATGTTACCGTGGGAACAAACTTGCGCGCTGTCAGAACTGCGATGTTATCTTTTGTTGAATGGCCCTTCCAAGGACCTGGAAAGCTTCGCTAGACTCCCTAACCTGTGAGTGCAACGTATGCAGCAACAATAGCCTTCCCCAGGTCTGTACTAGAACTACCTCCACCATGTACTACAACTAAAGCTAGCATTAGCTAACGTTACAGTTGAAGAGAAAGCTCTACGTTTTTTTGCAACATATTCCTACAGTTACAGCAACAGTGCAACCAGTGGTACTGAAGCAGCTGTAGCTGATAATTCTCTCACTCCCTCCCTCTCTCTCTCTCTCTCTCATTTCCCAGTATGCCCATGTCAGGGAGGTTCAGATGAAGCTTGTTAGAGACCTGCTTCAGTTCTAACTCAGAAATCATTATTCATTTAGCTACTTTATAGAACCCTGTCAGACACAAAGACTCCACTCATTTACCGAGGGACAAATCAACACACTTTCCACCCTTTTTTTCCCCTCCCTGGCTAACCACGCACACACACACACACACACACACACACACACACAAACAATTAACCACATTTCATGCTTTCGTGATTGTGATCACATTCATAAAACAATGCATGCTATACCTTTTAGGATGTTAATGTCTAAAATCAAAGGAGTGAATAATTAGCACTGCATATGAAACAAACATCAATGTTAGGCTAGCAGTATATCTTCCTCCACTGTCCATGTCCCCATACCAGACTCAAACCAGTGATCCTCTGCTCGCAGACACACGTGACCACCCTCATTGATAACCTACGTACCAACCGTTTGAGCTATCAAAAAATGTCTACATTTGATTGCTTCGTCAGTGAGTTTACGGTACGTTCTTAACTCTGTTATGAGTCATACATATATGCTGACTGTACAAAACATTAGAAACACGTTCCTAATATTGACTTCAGATAATCCTCAATTCATCGGGGCATGGATTCTACAAGGTATCAAAAGCATTCCACAGGGATGCTGGCCCATGTCAACTGAAATCTATCCCACAGCTGTGTCAAGTTGGCAGGATGTCCTTTGGGTGGTGTACCATTGTTAATATACACAGGAAACTGTTGAGCGTGAAAAATGCAGCAACGTTGCAGTTCTTGACACACGCAAATTGATGCGCCTGGCACCTACTACCATACCCTGTTCAAAGGAACTTACATATTGTGTCTTGCCCATTCACCCTCTGAATGGCATAAATACACAATCCATGTCTCATTTGTCTCAAGACTTAAAAATCCTTCTTTAATCTGTCTCCTCCCCTTCATACGTGGATTTAACAAGTGACATCAATAAGGGATCATAGCTTTCCCCTGGATTCACCTGGTCAGTATGTCATGGAAAGAGCAGGTGTTCCTAATCTTTTGTACACTCAGTGTATGTTCAAATTCTCAGAATTGTCCCCCGGATTCTCTGTTGATATTTGTAATTGCAATAAAGGGGAATCTCATGCTGATATAAACTATAAAGGCAATCTGATCGATTAATCATTTGACATTAAAATGTCACATGCTGTATGGTTATTGAAAAATATTCTACTGCTAACAGTTAACACACTATATTCTCAAACAGACAGAAAAACACACACACACAATGGAAGTTGCTCTACACACAGAAATACCGTATTGCTAGCCTGTATTTGCTCATAATTCTGAAATGACTAAAATTACACTAGAGGGTAACTAGATCAGTAATTGGACAGAATTCATATTAATATATGCCCTGCCGTTAGGCAAATGAACGGCTTTAACCTGCCTGTGGTTCTATCTCCCAGGTAGAATGATGCGCATAATGCCGTTTTCACTGATCCTCTCATTAGAGTACATTACTGTACCTGTAATCTGATTATGTGTGTACTATGACTATGTGTGTACTATTAGACATCTACATTATGATGGTTACCTTAGCCTCATTTAACACTTTGAATAAGGGATGCTGTCCTTTGTTGGACAATCTGAAAAAGGGCTACTAATTCAATCCTATGAGACTATGTCATTCTGAAATAAAACACTGAGAGTAGCTGTTTTAAAACTCACACCTCAAAGGGTTCATATGTCATAAGGCTGTTCTCAGAACATTAAAGCAGCTTAGCAGTTCCTCTTTCTTTACCCCTGACACATTTCCGACAGCATGTGGCAAAGATTCAGATGGATATTGTAATTTATTGGTGTAGTAACAAACCCCCACCTCTCAACCCATGCGAACACAAACTGTTCACAGTCCTCTTGTTGGAGGAAAGAAACGTTTACAGATTTAAACTCATTTCAACACATTTTGCCATGGAGTGGAAAAAATATTTCTTAAAGCCAATTTCCTGCAATTCTCCACATTTTGCCATGTTTTATCTGTGTTAATATGATACCTGAGAGACTCAACAAAATCATTGTGGGTCCCCTGGGGGTCGAGGCCCCCATGGGCACATAATCTGTTCAAGTGTCACGTGATCTGTCACATGATCTCAGTACATATACATCTGTTCTAAAAGGCCCCAGCAAGCAGTACAATGGACACCAAGGACTTCTCCAAACAGGTCAGCGACAAACTTGTGGACAAGTAAATATCAGGGTTGGGTTATAAAAAATATCTGAAACTTTTAACTTCCCACAGAGCACCATTAAATCCATTATTTAAAAAATTGAAAGAATATGGCACCACAACAAACCTGCCAAAAGAGGGAAGCCCACCAAAACTCACGATCAGGCAAGGAGGGCAACAAAGAGACCAAAGATAACCCTAGAGGAGCTGCAATGCTCCACTACGGAGAATGGAGTATCTGTCCATAGGACCACTTTAAGCCGTACACTGCACAGAGCTGGGCTTTACGGAGGAGTGGTCAGAAAAAAAGCCATTGCTTAAAGAAAAAAATAAGCAAACACATTTGGTGTTTGCCAAAAGGCATGTGGAAAAACTCCCCAAAAATATGGAAGGAGGTACTCTGGTCACATGAGACTAAAATTGAGCTTTTTGGCCATCAAGGAAAACACTATTTCTGGCGCAAACCCAACACCTCTCATCACCCCTGAGAATACCATCCCCAAAGTGAAGCACAGTGGTGGCAACATCATGCTGTGGGTATGTTTTTCATCAGCATGGAATAGGAAACTGGTCAGAATTCAAGGAATGATTGATGGCACTAAATACAGGGACATTCTTGAGGGAAACCTGTTTCAGTCTTCCAGAGATTTGAGACTGGGACTGAGGTTCACCTTCCAGCAGGACAATGGCCCTAAGCATACTGCTAAAGCAACATTCAAATGGTTTAAGGGGAAACATTTAAATGTCTTGGAATCGCCTAGTCAAAGACCAGACCTCAATCCAATTCAAAATCTGTGGTATGACTTAATGATTGCTGTACACCAGAGGAACCTATCCAACTTGAAGGAGCTGGTGGAGTTTTTCCTTGAAGAATGGGCAAAGATCCCAGTGGCTAGATGTGCACAGCTTATAGAGACATACACCAAGATACTTGCAGCTGTAATTGCTGCAAAATGAAACTCTACAAAGTACTGAGTTTGGGTGGGGTGAATAGTAATTCCCGCTCAAGTTCAGATTTTTTTGTCTTATTTCTTGTTTGTTTGACAAAGAAATATATATTTTGCATCTTCAAAGTGGTTGGCATGTTGTGTAAATCAAATGATACAACCTGGAATTAAAATGGGTTTTTTAGGCAACAAAATAGGAAAAATGGGGGTGAATACTTTCGCAAGCCTCTGTAGCTGCATCAGGGTTCAAGGTTAGACCCAAGTGCAGACTGTGTGAAGTAACACTGTTTATTGTAACCACAGGGGCAGGCAAACGACAGGTCAAGGCAAGCAGGGGTCGATAATCCAGAGTAGGAGCAAAGGTAGAGGAGAGCAGGCAGGCTCAGGGACGGAGTGGTCAGGCGGGCGGTTACAGGATCAGGACAGGCAAGGGTCAAAAACCAGGAGGAAGAGAAAAGGCTGGGAAAAGCCAGGCGCTGACAGGACGAATGCTGGTAAGCATGACAAACTGGCAACAGACAAACAGAAAACACAAGTATAAGTACACAGGGGATAATGGGGAAGATGGGCGACACCTGGAGGGGGGTGGAGACAAGCACAAAAACAGGTAAAACAGATCAGGGCGTGACAAGCTGGTTAACAAGAGGAAAACTACCCATGCACTACCTAATTTCAAAATTGCACCTTGTGCATTCTACTATTAAAACCCTCAACAGCATTCAATTGAAACCATGACTGAGTTCCTGAAAAAATAATATATATTTTTTTACCCCATCCCCGGTCCACCTGTTGAGTAGAGCTACACTACAGGATGCTCTAATACAGGGTGTCAAACAAATTTTGCACCATGGGCCGCATGTGGTATTCACCAAGGTCTGGAGGGCCGCACTTAAAATTTCCATCAAAATAGTCCCATAACCTTCGCTTTTGGGATTTCTGATGCTCCATGACTGTATCGATTTCCTTTCGATGACCGTTAGCAAACTGGACATAGTGAAGAGACTATAAATGTAGGTTCATTATCATTTCTACACAGTTTCGATTTGGTTTTAGTCATTTCAATGTCGACTGAGATAGTTTTTTCCGACGAAAATAATTATTATTAAAAAAAATATTAAATAAAAAAATGTATGTGTACAATACAGTGCAAATAGTGTTATTTGACGTGTATATTTTTTTACACGCAAAGACCCAAACGGCATTCCTTAGAAATTCTGGTTGAGAATTAAACGACTGAACAAATTAACAACAAAACACCACAGCAAGTAAGTGAAAGAAATAGGTTTTGATGATGTTTTACTGGTAATGGGGACATACGTAAATGCCAACAAAATAACTTTTGGGTCAGTGTGGTGTGTGTGTGTGTGTAACCTTAATTTAACTAGGCAAGCCAGTTGAGAACAACTTCTTATTTACAGTGCCAGCCTGGACTACAGTGGGCCAATTGTGCGCCGCATTATGGGACTCCCAATCATTGCCAGATGTGATAGAGCCTGGAGTCGAACCAGGGACTGTGTGTGCGTTAACTATTTAACTTTACTAGAATGCTTAAAATACAGCAAAAATTAGAAATATCGGTTATCAATATTGGTATCATTTTTGGGGGCAAGGAAAATATTGGGTATCGGTATTGGCCAAAAATGTCTTATCGGTGCATCACTAATATACTGTATATACTCCCTTTTTCAGGACCCTGTCTTTCAAAGATAATTCTTTACAAAAATTAATTCACAGATCTTCATTGTAAAGGGTTTAAACACTGTTTCCCCTGTTTCCATGTGGAACGGTCTTTAAGACACTAACAGATTACAGACGGTAGACAATGAAGGTCACAGTTATGAAAACATAGGACACTAAAGAGGCCTTTCTACTGACTCTGAAAAACACACACAAAAAGATGCCCAGTGTTCCTGCTCATCTGCGTGAATGTGCCTCAGGCTTGCTGCAAGGAGGAATGAGGACTGCTGATGTGGCCAGTGCAACAAACTGTGAGATGCCTAAGACAGTGCTACAGGGAGACAGGACGGACAGCTGGTCGTCCTTGCAGTGGCAGACAACTGCACAGGATCGGTACATTCGAACATCACATCTGCAGGACAGGTACAGGATGGCAACAACAACTGCCCAAGTTACACCAGGAATGCACAATCCCTCCATCAGTGCTCAGACTGTCCGCAATAGGCTGAGAGAGGTTAGACTGAGGGCTTGTAGGCCTGTTGTAAGTCAGGTCCTCACCAGACATCACTGGCATCAACGTCGCCTATGGGCACAAGCCCACCATCGCGTGATCAGACAGGACTGGCAAGAAGTGCTCTTCACTGACGAGTCGTGGTTTTGTCTCACCAGGGGTGATGGTCGGATTCGCGTTTATCATCGAAAGAATGAGCGTTACACCGAGGCCTGTAATCTGGAGCGGGATCAATTTGGAGGTGGAGGGTGCGTCATGGTCTGGGGCGGTGTGTCACAGCATCATCGGACTGAGCTTGTTGTCATTGCTGGCAATCTCAACGCTGTGAGGTACAGGGAAGACATCCTCCTCCCTTGTGTGGTACCCCTTCTGCAGGCTCATCCTGACATGACCCTCCAACATGACAATGCCACCAGCCATACTGCTCGTTCTGTGCGTGATTTCCTGCAAGACAGGAGTGTCAGTGTTCTGCCATGGCCAGCGAAGAGCCTGGATCTCAATCCTATTGAGCACGTCTAGGACCGGTTTGATCGGAGGGTGAGGGCTAGGGTCATTCCCCACAGAAATGTCCGGGAACTTGCAGGTGCCTTGGTGGAAGAGTGGGGTAACATCTCACAGCAAGAACTGGCAAATCTGGTGCAGTCCATGAGGAGGAGATGCACTGCAGTACTTAATGCAGCCAGTGGCCACACCAGACACTTACTGTTCATTTTGAATTTGACCCTCCCTTTTTCAGGGACACGTTATTCAATTTCGGTTAGTCACACGTCTGTGAAACTTGTTCAGTTTATATCTCAGTTGTTCAATCTCGTTATGTTTGTACAAATATTCACACATGTTAAGTTTGCATGTTAATATTTCTTTTTTTGCAGAGTTTATATATTTTTATATATCTGTATGCTGTATGTTTGTGGGTTTTCTAAAATGTTTTGTGTTCGCGGGCCTCTCACCTGCCAGTAGGATTATACAGAGTTTTATATACAGAGATTATACAGTGAAGAAAACAAAATGCCCACTTTCCCGCGCCATGCTAAAGAATGGCTCCAATATGGTTGAAAGTAGACGACGCGTCTCCCTAAATTGAGGGTCATAAGAGGGCACGTCAGTAATGCGAAGAACCACTTCAACCCCTTCACCTCTCCTTTCTCTGGGCTCCTATCTTCCTCTTTCTTCTTTTTCATTGGGAATAAATCTCTTTCAACTAGAGAGGGCTAAAGACAACTGCAGAGTTTGACATAATTATCTGTGGCTTGGCTTTAATCACTCTTCCCCCGGACTCCTCAGTGCACATTATCTGACACCAAACACAGACGCTCTCCCCCCTCCAAAGCCTGCTCCGAGAGCCAGCCATCAGACAGCCGGAGAAAGTGAGTAAGAGGGGGGGGACAGACAGACAGACAGATAGATAAAACATGAGAAAATGAGAGAGATAAGACATAATTTGTGCACCATGTTGTCTTTTTCTCACTTTTTGACAAGAAGGGAATTCATTATTTAGACACTAAATATAAAAGTCTCATTTGAGGCTAATAAAGCAATGGGTGTTTTATGTCAAGAGGTTGTTTTAGAGCATACAAAAAGAGATCATGTCAAGATATCAGACACCCACAGGAACCTTAACAGATATCACATGAAAGGTGGTTTGGAGATAATCATATCTTTTTTTGTATTTTGTTCTTGAAATGTTCTCTTCATTTGGATGAGTTGTTATTGAATTTGAATGAAAATTCAAGTGTAGCTTTCTTAAAATGAAAAATGTGTGCTACATCATTAAGTCCAGTGGCGAGAAGTGGGAGAATATACAGTAGATGAAACTTGTCTGACATTCAGCAAATTTTCTCATTGAAGAAACATTTGAACTCAATACAGTTGTCTGTACCCAAACCTGGAATCTGTTACAAACATAGTGCACTAAGTTTTGTAGAATTGACCCTTTGACAAAGTTGCGTTGTTTCGAAGGAGTTGAGTTATTGCACACGGGCACTTCACAGATAACGCATTTCCTAATGGAAATATGCAAATAGATGCTAAAACGCGCCAATAGGATCTTGCTAGCTTGTGCTTGGCTCTGCCCACCTCTTTGTTTGTTCTGTTCACTATGCTTCATTTGCTCCAATAGGAAACGATGCTGATGAGTTATCTTGGGAAAGTTACCAGTATCTTTGGTTGACTGTTGCTTTCATGTGAGGCTTAATGTTTGTGGTTGTTGTTGTTGTTGACTCTTGCATTTTATGTAACTGAAATGCCATCAACCCCAACTATGCCCAGCATTTATGATATTTAAGGGGTTGGGGTTATGCATTCTATGTGTGGTCACCCCACTTCCACCCCTCCCATTGTCTAATAGGTCAGAGAGGGAGAGAGACAGGGAACTTCAAATCAGAGAAAAACCATGCACACACTCACTAATGTGGTCCCAAGATGCAGCTATTCCAGCCATACCCAGGACCTTTGATGTTGCAGTTGATGGACCATTGTTAAAAAGGAGCCATCAGTAGATATGAGAGGATGGTTCTCTCTCAGGGTTATAAACTACGAGCCTGAGCAGGCACACACACCATCACAACAAACTATGAGTTTGTGTCTTTGTAACCATCTCCAGTGTGTTACTTAGTCTAGTTTATTATTTAAATAGGATTTATAAGGAAATCATAACCTAAGGCTATTTTACAATGTAGGGTGTATCAAAAAAAGGTTGAGTTTTGTTAGAATTCAAATCTTTTCATGACATCACTGAGGGAAATGCAGTCCAAAACAAAGTGAGAGAAGTAGACAGAGAGATGGCTGAGTGTGAGAAGTACATGGCTTAACAGCTCAACAGCAGCAGTGACCGCTCTGCTCCTCTTGCACTCTTCACTCTGAGGGGGTCGGGGCAGGCCTGGCAGACTGCATCTCGCATGACCTAAAGTGAGTAGGCCAGAGGTACCTCCAGGCCTGAGGCCCCCGTCCTGGCAGAGCAGCCCGTCTCTCCCCACACTTCACTTCTCCTCGCTGGGCAAGTCAGGGAGCGGCTGGGGCGTGGGCTCTGGAGCGCAGGAGCTGTACCCACACACCCCTGGGATGTGAGAGGAGGTGACCCCGCCTGGCTCCAACTGTCAGCTAGCCAGCAGAGGAGAGGGGAGAAGAGGGGGGTGACTCAAAGACAGAAAGAAGAGAAGAGGGAAGACAGAGCCAGCGAGGAGAGGGAGGAAAGGATGACAAGGGGTTAGGTCTGAGGTGTCCAGGGACACGTTTGTCCGGCAGATTGGTAGGAAGTGTGTTTGCTGCGTGGGGAGCAGTTGCAGTCAGACCATACTACAGATCAGATTTATCTCCCCTCTTTCTCTCTCTGTGACTCATGTTTTTTTTCTGGTTTCTCACAGTAAATTCTGAATATAGAAAGTCCATTCCAGTGCTTCAGTATTTGCGTGGTTGTGGTCAGGATTTTGTTCAGAAGTTGTGGTAAGTAGGTTTGGTCAGTAGTTATGGTCTGTAGTTATGTTGTTGTGGTCAGTAGATGTGTGATCAGTTGTTGTGTGTTTGTGGGCAGTAGTTGTGTTGTCAGTAGTTGGTTGGTTGTGGTCAGTAGTTGTGTGGTTGTGGTTAGTAAGTGTGTTCAGTATTTCTGGTCAGGATTTTGTGCAGAAGTTGTGGTCAGTCGTCGTGGTCAATAGTTATGGTCTGTAGTGGTGTTGTTGTGGTCAATAATTGTGGTCAGTATTTGTGTGGTTGTGGTCAGTAGTTTTTTGCACTTATAGAAAAGTGCTGGAAAAAGCCAAAACATGCTTGATTTATATATGGCTCTCCTTAAAACCTCTACAGGATCGGTGTCCGCCCGAGGGACAGTTGAGCTATCGTGCGCTAATGTGTTTAGCATGACGTTGTAAGTAACAAGAACATTTCCTAGGACATAGACATGTCTTACACGGGCAGAAAGCAACAATTCTTGTTAATCTAACTACGCTGTCCAATTTACAGTGGCTATTACAGTGAAAAAATACCATGCTATTGTTTGAGGAGAGTGCACAACAAAAATAAACTTTTATCATGGCAACTGGTTTGATTCATTCACCTGTGTAGGATAATAATATACTTACATATTAAGTAATCTTGCTATGACTTGTCATCCTGAGGGTCCCAAAAATAAAAATGTAGCATAGTTTTGGTTAATAAAATCAGTTTTTATGTTCAAATGTAGGAACTGGGTTCTACAGTTTGAACCTCTGCTGTGGTTCCACATAGAACCCTATATGGAACCTAAGGGTCCTATATTGAACCAATTTTGGTTCAGTGAAGAAGAAACACTGGTGTTCTTTTCAAAAAACCCTACAAAAAGGTTATATATATATAGAAACTTTTAGGTGTGCCATATATGCTTTACCTTAACTAGACAAGTCAGTTATGAACAAATTCTTATTTACAGTGACAGCGGGTTATCTTCCTTGATCAGGGGCATAATTACAGATTTTTACCTTGTCGGGGATTTGAGCTAGCAACCTTCCAGTTACTAGTCCAATGCTCTAACCACTAGGCTACCTGCCACCCCAAATATATGAATGAAGCAGGCAACAGAACCCTTTTTGGTTCTATCCAGAACTTATTTTTGTAAGTGTGTGGTTGTGGTCAGAGTGTAAACCACAATTGTTGAGTGTGAAAACTCTCAACAAACTCTGAACCATGAAGTGAGTGCACAGTGAAAGCTTTGCTCTATCCAATTAGAGGGGTAGAGCCCGCCCTTCTCTTTACAGAGAGGCAAACTAGCCAGTTGAGTTATTTAGAGCACATATCCTGACCCTGAGAAGAACAACAAAGCTAGTGAGCATTAGCAATCTTCTCCTTGTCATACCAAGTTGCCCAGACCGGGGAAGCTTTCGAAATCTTAGTGCTAGTTGTCCGGTCCGAAACAGATTCACAAAATGTTTGTTGAGCTATTAAGACGTCTCCATCTGAGTCAAGCATTGCTAAGCAACAGTAGCCTTGGCATGATGGTGGCTGCATCATGCTATGGATATGCTTGACATCGGCAAATACTGGGGAGTTTTTCAGGATAAAAAGAAACGGGATAGAGTTAAGCACAGACAAAATCCTAGAGGAAAACCTGCTTCATTCTGCTTTACAACAGTAACTGGAAAAAGGAATTCAGCTTTCAGCAGGACAATAATAATAATGTATTATAGTACCAGTGATACATTTGGACACACCTACTCATTCAATGGTTTTTCTTTAGTTTTTACTATTTTCTAAATTCTAGAATAACAGTGAAGACATCCACACTATGAAATAGCACATATGTCATGTAGTAACCAAAAAAGTGTTAAACAAATCAACATTTATTTTATATTTCAGATTCTTCAAAGTAGCCACCCTTTGCCTTGATGACATCGTTGCACACTCTTGGCATTCTCTCAACCAGCCTCATGAGGTAGTCACCTGGAACGCATTTGAAATAACAGGTGTGCCTTGTTAAAAGTTGATTTGTGGTATTTATTTCCTTCTTAATGCGTTTGGTTAATTAATTTGGTAAAATACCAAGTCCATATTATGGCAAGAACAGCTAAAATAAGAAAAGAGAAACTTCAGTCCATTTTACTTTAAAACATGAAGGTCTGTCAACACGGAAAATGTCAAGAACTTGTCAAGAAGTTTATTCAAGTGCATCCGCAAGAACCATCAAATGCTATGATGAAACTGTCTCTCATGAGGACCGCCACAGGAAAGGAAGACCCAGAGATACCTCTGCTGCAGAGCATAAGTTCATTAGAGTAACCAGCCTCAGAAATTGCAGCCCAAATAAATGCTTCACAGAGTTCAACTAACAGACGCATCTCAATATCAACTTTTCAGAGGAGACCGCGTGAATCAGGCCTTGAGGTTCGTATTGCTGCAGAAACAACTACTAAAGGACACCAATAGCAAGAAGATACTTGTTTGGGCCAGAAAAACAAGCAATGGACATTAGACCGGTGGAAGTCTGATGAGTCCAAATTTGAGACTTTTGGTTCCAACTGTTGTGGCTTTGTGAGACGCAGAGTAGGTGAACGGAAGATCTCCACATGTGTAGTTCCCACCATGAAGCATGGAGGAGGAGGTGTGATGCTGTGGGAGTGCTTGCTGGTGACACTGTCTGTAATTTATTTATGATTCAAGGCACACTTAACCAGCATGGCTACCATAGCATTGTACAGCGATACACCATCCCATCTGGTTTGCACTTAGTGGGACTATCATTTGTTTTTCAATGGGACATTGACCCAACACACCTCCAGGCTGTGTAAAGGATATTTTACCAAGAATAAGAGTGATTAAGTGCTGCCTCAGATGACCTGGCCTCCACAGTCACCCGACCTCAACCCAATGAAATGGTTTGGGATGAGTTGGACTGCAGAGTGAAGGAAAAGCAGCCAACAAAAGCAGCCAACAAATATAACATATATTTAGATTTATTTAACACATTTTTCGTTACTACAAATTCCATGTGTTATTTCATAGTTTGGATGTCTTTACTATTTAATCTACAATGTAGAAAATAGTAAAACTGAAGAAAAACCCTTGAGTAGGTGTGTCCAAACGTATGACTGGACGTTATATATATATATATTATGTTCCCCACACATCTAAAACCAAAGTTGCGCCCCTGTTGAAAGGTATTTTCCGATTGAGACAGCATTCGCAGCTTTTACCATTAATGCGATGTTCACGAATGTCCTTTAAAAGCTGCATTGTTCGCTTCCCAGCACAGAGCACTATGAATTAAATCCCGGCCCTAGTCTCAGATTGTAGCACTCTGTGAGAGAATAACGCACGCACACACACACACACACAGGCTGTGCTAATCGACAATATCCCCTCCTCAGAATCTGCTCCTCAGACTATCGTCTGATAAGACATACCTTGGCAGAAAAGAAAAGGCCACACCACCGGTTTGTGGTGTGTGTGTGTGTGTGTGTGTGGGTGTGTGTGTGGGTGTGTGTGTGTGTGGGAGTCGCACCGGCCGGCAGCGGTGGTCCATTATTGAGCTGTTGAGAGGTGTAGCGGCTGATAAATTCAAACTCTTTGTGTAATTGTCTCTCGCATCTGAATACAAATCCCAGCCCTTATGATTCATCATATTTATTTGTTTATTTCCTCCGGCAAGATCTTTTATTAGTTGTGCACTCAGCGGCTAGATTTAATTTCTGCGGGAGGGAACAACAGGAGCGGTTGATGATTATTATTGCGAATGTAATACTACAGAGGCTGAAATATAATCTGTAGAACGTTAAAGTGACAGATTAGGAGGGGAGGAGGGTTCATTTACAAGTGTTAAGACATCACGGCTAATGCCCTCCAACACCAAATGAAATTCAAACGTTTTCTTTTCTCTCTCAGTGCATGTGTGTGTGCAGGCATGTGCACATTTAGGGGTCTACCTGTGCCCAAACACCTGCCCCCCCCCCCCCCCCCCCCCCACACACACACACACACACACACTGGTGATATACTTATATATTTTTAGTATACAGGTTTTTTATACAGGTCAATACTGTAGCAGCAGTGGCAGTGGTAGTGTTAGCACTAGCAGTCATTGTGCTTACACAGAAAAACTCAATGGTAATTGAGTCTCTTGCTGTGTAGTCTGAACCACATTGAAAATGATGACAATGGACAGATATGAATCATTTACATGTCCATCTTCCAGAATGAATGACTAACAATAGGGTTACAAGCAGAAAATATCAAATTAGCTCTAATGATATAATGGCTCATCTCTTTATAGCTGACATGTTGAGTCATTTTCCACCCAGTCACATTGCATTCATTTTCATCAGGAGAGAAACTTGATCCCTGCTTTATCCTCTTTAACCAGCTTACTTCCCTATGATGCCCCCAGATATTTATGTCTATCGTCTGATTTCAGTTTGGAGATAATCAGAGCCATGTAGAGGATGAACTATCACTATCCAAGATGAATGCTTCACAGGAATGGGGATATATATATACTTATATATATATATATATATATATAGAGAGAGAGAGAGAGAGAGAGAGAGAAAGAGGTAGAGAGAGAGAGAGAGAGAGAAAGAGGTAGAGAGAGAGAGAGAGAGAGAAAGAGAAAGAGGTAGAGAGAGAGAGAGAGAGAGAAAGAGGTAGAGAGAGAGAGAGAGAGAGAGAGAGACGGAGAGAGACGGAGAGAGAGACAGAATCTGTGTAAGTACTTGCTGACTTTGATGTCCAGGGGCCACATTTATCAATACCCCCCCCCCCCCCCCCCCCCCCCCAACAAACACACACGCAGGGAGAGAGGGAGGGAGAGACAGTGACCAGGTAAGTCAATCTGAAATTAATTTGAAGAAATGTCTATGGAACAAAGTAAGGGAATACAAATATTAGTTGATTTAAATTGTTCTCTTTTCTAATCTCTCTGTTAGCGTTTCTATGGCGTAGCAGCCAATGCCTGAAATACTCCATTGTGTGAATAAAGCCATTGAGCGCAATGGGCAAGACAAATGGCCAGGAGTTTTAGACCTAAAAAAAGAACGAGCTATTCGTCAATATACAGATCCGTTTATTTCTATAACAATGGATGTTTACCTTCTGTAAAGTCAGGATTTTTTTATGGCAGCTTCAATGTTTTTACATGATGGTGTTAAAATTCAAGGACAGTCTCACTAGCTTCTCTGTAACTGTCTTGGAGATACATAGGGAAATATATTAATATTTTAGGCCAGTAGCCTACCTCCCTGTTCCCTTCCTCCTTTTCACTACTCTGGGAGAGCATTCAGTATGTATCTGTGGCACACTGACACCCTATCTGCAATCATCCCCAATATAATTGTGCAATCTGAGTTTATATTTCTTTAACAGCGTTGGAGTCTCGCTCCTCGACAGAAACATCCCTGAACCAAATCAAATCCCGGGGTCAGCACAGCCTTTTGGAGAACTCCCTTAGATAAAGTCTTGTTCCGCAAATCTGCTCAATATATTAGAGTTGATTTGGTGGGGACAGTGTAGATAGAAAATATGCTACATTAATCTTGGCTATTTCAATCTCAGAGGCTGGGCCTGTAAAATTGGTATGCTGCATATCTAATTTCCTCTCTTTTTTGTCCATCTGATTCATGCTACCCTCAGAGGTGTGGCGCAGTGCTATTGTGGACCCCACGGTGCATTAACAACAGCCTGCATCGCCTATCACATCTGATCTCACTAAATCACACAATATGGGCGAAGGAGAGCATGGGGAGGGAGGGGGAGTCTGAACTGACTGCCAATGTCTGAGACATGACTCACAAACACACACATGTACACTCGCACAGACGTGCACGCGTGCGCACTCAAGCATGCGCACACACACACACACACACACACACACACACACACAAACACACACACACACACACATTTTGTTGATGTCCACTCCACGTCAACCAGTACCGAGGTTTAGAGGCCAATGTCACAGAGCCAGAGGGGCATCCATTTCACATATTGCAGCCAACACCTCATTTCAATTATGTTCACCGGGAGAAAATATATAAATAAAGAGCTGCTATAATCAGAAATCAGTATGTAAGCCCCACTGTCCCCGAAGAGTGTGGCACACATACTCTTTTGTGCCATTGTCATTTCTATCACTAGAAAGCCATGCAGGCTCTGAGGTCACAGAGCTCAGGCCTCATCAGTGGGGCTAATTTGATTGTGGCGGAACAATGGTAGCATAGCCTAGCCCTGCCCCATAGAGAAGCATACTAATGTCAGTGTAGCCTAGCGCAGCCCTGCTGCGCCAAAGTGCATACTAATTACAGCTGCTGCCCTTCATCCTGACCTTGGCGGGTCACTTAGCAGTGTGATCAGTCCCTGACTTCTAATAAAGCCACTTTAACAGGTTGAGCTGGAGGGGCACACAGCTTTTACTCTCTCTATCTTCCTTTCTCTATCTCTCTTTTTCCCACTCTCTCTCTCTTTGTCTCTTTTCCTTGCTATTCTTCTTTGTACCCTGTTCTAGCTGTTTTCTCAATGTTTGCATCGCATTTTTCCACTCACTCTCTCACTTTAATGTTTCTTCTTCTTCTTCTTCTTCTTCTTCTTCTTCTTCTTCTTCTTCTTCTTCTTCTTCTTCTTCGTTTTCCCTCTCACTCTTCTTTTTCATGATGATACAAGCTCATGACTCACACCTGACCAGATGTTTGTTGTGTTCTGTGACAACCCATGAGAACAGTTCCAAAGGGTCAGGTGTTTCAAATTGATACAAACAATAACAAACATTCTATCTATTGTATGTATTATTTAAAATGCCTTTTGATGACCATGCTTTTTCCTCCTGTATAGCTGTGTTCGTTTTTTGGTGCCATGCCATTGTTTGTCATTTACTTACTTACGTCATGTTTTTATTTGCTGTCTTATTGTATTTTTAAGTCAAATGCATTATTATTATTATTATTATTATTATTATTATTATTATATTTTTTCAAACTTTTCATAATTTGATTATTATTTGCATTATTTTTATTGATATTTTCATCAAATGTGACACATACATTATCAGTATTGTAGTCTTTACAATACTGATAAACATGCAAATGTGTTCATGTTGAATTTGCTTGCGCCCACATTACCTCCATGGCATGGTTATTTAAGAGATATATTATATACACTATATAAAAAAAAGTATGTGGACACCCTTTCAAATGAGTTGATTTGGCTATTTCAGCCACACCTGTTGCTGACAGGTGTAAAACAATAGAGCACACAGCCATGCAATGTCCATAGACAAACATTGGGAGTAGAATGGCCCATACTGAATAGCTCCGGGACTTTCAACATGGCACCATCATAGGACACCACCTTTACAACAAGTCAGTTGATCAAATTTCTGTCCTGCTAGAGCTGCCCCGGTCAACTGTATGTACTGTTATTGTGAAGTGGAAACATCTAGGTGCAACAACGGCTCAGCTGTGAAGTTGTAGGCCACGCAAGCTCACAGAACGGGACCGCCAAGTGCTTAAGCGCATACCGCGTAGAAATCGTCTGTCCTAGGTTGCAACATACACTACCGAGTTCTAAACTGCCTCTGGAAGCAACGTCAGCACAATAACTGTTCGTCGGGAACTTCATTAAATGTGTTTCCATGGCCGAGCTGCCGCACACAAGCCTAAGATCACCATGCGCAATGCCAAGCATCGACTGGTGTGGTGTAAAATCTCGCCACCATTAGACTCTGGAGCAGTTCTCTGGAGTGATGAATCACTCTTCACCATCTGACATTCCGACAGACAAATCTGGGTTTGGCAGATGCCAGGAGAACGCTGCCTGCTCAAATGCATAGTGTCATTTGCAAAGTTTGGTTGAGGAGGAATAATGTTCTGGGGCTATTTTTCATGGTTTGGGTTAGGCCCCTTAGTTCCAGTGAAGGAAAATCATAACACTACAGCATACATTCTACAATTCTGTGCTTCCAACTTTGTGGCAATAGTTTGGGGAAGGCCCTTTCCTGTTTCAACATGACAATGACCCTGTGCACAAAGCAAGGTCCATACAGAATTGGTTGATCGAGATCGGTGTGGAAAAATTTGACTGGCCTGCACAGAGCACTGACCTCAACTCCATTGAACACCTTTGGGATATATTGGAAATCTGATTGCCAGCAACCTAATTGCCCAACACCAGTGGCCGACCTCACCAATGCTCTTGTGGTTGAATGGAAGCAAATCCCCACAGCAATGTTCCAACATCTATTGGAAAGCCTTCCCAGAAGAGTGGAGACTGTTATAGCCGCAAAGGGGGGACCAACTCCATATTAATGCTGCCTATCATTATGGAATGAGATGTTCGACAAGCAGGTGTCCACATACTTTTGGTAATGTTTTGTTTAAATGTGCCCCAAGGAAGTACATAAACAGATTATCTAGCATTAACCTCAGCATATGGCTTGAAAAAATATATATACTGAACAAAATTATAAACGCAACATGCAACAATTACAAGACATTACAGAGCTGCAGTTCATATAAGGAAATCAGTCAATTGAAATAAATGCATTCGGTCCTAATCTATGGATTTCACATCACTGGGAATACAGATATGAATCTGTTGGTCACAGACACCTTAAAAAAAAAGGTAGGGGCGTGGATCAGAAAACCAGTCAGTATCTGGTGTGACCACCATTTGCCTCATGCAGCGCAACACATCACCATCACATAGAGTTGATCAGGCTGTTGAATGTTGTCCCAATCCTCTGCAATGGCTTTGAAGTTGCTAGATATTGGCGGGAACTGGAACACACTGTCATACAGGTCAACCCAGAGCATCCCAAACATGCTCAATGGGTGACATGACTGGCCATGGAAGAACTGGGACATTTTCCGCACCAAGGAATTGTGTACAGATCCTTCCGACATAGGGCCATGCATTATCATTCTTAAGCCCTTTTCCTTTTACTTAACTAGGAAAGTACAAATTCTTATTTTTGATGATGGCCTAGGAATAGTTCAGGAGCACAATGACAGATTTTTACATTGTCAGCTCAGGGATATGCCAAATGATCGCTCCCTCAAAACTTGAGAAATCTGTGGCATTGTGTTCTGTGACAAAACTGAACATTTTGGAGGCACCTTTTATTGTCCCCAGCACAAGGTGCACCTTTGTAATGATCATGCTGTTTAATCTGTTTTTTGATATGCCACCTGTCAGGTGGATGGATATTTTTTGGCAAATAAGAAATTCTCACTAACAGGGGTGTAAACACATTTGTGCACATCATTTCAGAGAAATAAGGTTTCTGTGCGTACGGAACATTACTGGGATCTTTTTATTTCCGCTCATGAAACATCGGACCAACACTTTACATGTTGCGTTTCGATTTTTGTTCAGTGTATATTTCTGTCCCTCTTTCAAGTTGTAGTATCATCAGTTGGCTGTAGTTTTGACTCAACTAAGTACAGATGTGAAACATTAGCCATCTTGGTGATTGCTAAGGCAAGCTTATTTTGGTCAAATCTAATTTTTTGTATGCATATTGAAGTGAAATAGATTCATGTGAAAATATGAATTTATGTTCAGATAGCTGAGACTGAATTATACTGGACAATGGAGCCACAATTGTTCCCTTTGTGTAACATAAAAGATTAGGAGTTGCTGGGAACAATGTACATTTGTATTGTGAGCGAACCATGTTTTTAAGTGTGTAAGATGAGCATCTTTCTCTCTCTCTTTCGCTCTCTGTGGCTCTCTCTGTTGTTCTGTCTCTCTTTCTCTTTCTCTCTCTCTCTCTCTCTCTCTCTCTCTCTCTCTCTCTCTCTCTCTCTCTCTCTCTCTCTCTCTCTCTCTCTCCCTCTCCCTCTGTCTCTCTCTGACACACAGGTAGAATAGCAGCAGGGGGCTGGGGGGATAATTCCCTGCTGTTTGCGTCTTTCCAGGAGGCTGGGTAGAGGAAGAGGCAGAAAAGAGGGCTAGCTCCGTATTATACAGACTACTCTCCTCTAATGACTGTCTGAATACCCACTGTAAGTACAGTAACGAGGGAGACAGGAATAATGCCTCTTTTCCCTCCTATTATCTGCTCCTAGAAGGGGCTGAAGGTGGACTGTCAAAAAAAAACAGAAAATGTGCCCTGGTGTACTCATGGTGTTTGGAGGAACTGTTGACACAGTTTGATTGCAGCTACTATTTGAGCAATAATTGCACAGGAGGTTGGAGTATCATAGGACAGACAACTGAGGCTGGATTTGATGTGTGTTCATGACATACGCTATAGGGCACAACATGCTGGAATTTCCCTAGGAATTTCGTCAGGAAGCCATGTACGCACACACATGCATGTACTCAGCACGCACGCGCACACACACAATTTTCATGGCTAGCCTTTATTGTTGCACAACAAAGCTCTTCAGCTTCATAATACGATGTCCAGCCAAAGGAGTATCTGTAACCTTACCACAGGTGTGCCAGTACACCATTTAAACACCCTTCGAGGACACCCTTAATCGTCCTTCAGTCTTGCTCTGACCTAGATCATGGTGGATTGGCCGGACCTGCCAAAAAACTGCAGCCCCATTAGCCCACAAGAGTCATCAACAGTGGATTAGACAGCCTTTCACGCCTCATCCAGAGCACATCCAGGGCCCCCCTCTCTCTCCAGCTCTCTGAGCTTGCGCCAAGCCCTCCTCTCTGGGCCATGGCAAGCGAGCCAGGCAGCCTCTCCGGAGGGAGCTCCAGAGCTCGGCATTAGTGGCCCCTCAGCCTCAGCTGCCGGCGATGTTATTCTAATTAACAAGGGATTAAGCCATCATCTCGTCTTGTAATACAGCCTGGATGGGATTTCCAATATGGACGCTGGAAAGAAAAAAACAGCTAGGGCGTTTAGCTGCACAGTAAATTACTCTTGACCTGCAGGACGGTGGAGTCTATCGGCACGGCAACCGCCTGCCAATTACAACAGCTCAGGCCTGCCAGAACTTTCATTGAGAGGAAGGAGGGGTGATGGTGGGATGGGGGAAGGGAGAGGTGGATGGGGGTCTAATTTTTTAACCACATTACACATATTACATTCTGTAGGAAATGGAAGTGTGTTTGAAAATGAAAACAGAGCCCATGGTTTCTGGTGAACCGTATCCTCCCTGGTTATGCATTGTTACAAATACTGCATTAATTTCCATTATTAGCTAATTTTGGAAAAAGGGAATTTTGATAGGGGGTTTGTTGAATGATGCCTTTGTTCAGTTCATTCAGAAAAGCTTAGTTTTATATTTTACAGATGTAAAACAATTTCTCTCTGTTTTCAGTAACCAATACAGACGTTGAGGCAATATCAAATGTTTGGTGGATAACCAGGTGAAAACCACTTTCCAATATGGTTTACAATAAACAAATGGTCAACTGTTATATACAACAATTCTGACTGGCAATACTTCCATTGTTTAGCAGCACTCCCTCATGAAGTATGTCATTCCTTTGTTGAGATATTTGGCACCCATTTAAACCTCGATTCATTGGCTTATGAATGTCCAACCCTCTCTTGGCATACCGTAGAGGGCTAATGCCATCATCAGAGTGGTGGCATTTTGGCACTCTCTTGCCTGGCATAGAAGAGGAGTGTTTGGACTAGTACCCACGCCCAGAGCCAGGGAATCCAGCAGGGCACCAAGACTGACGCAACCTGATGCAACTGACATAAAAGACAACGCTAGTCAACAACACAGGATCATGGTCCACTTCCAGTATGCATACGTGTGTAACAGATTTCCTCCTCTTCGTCTGAAGAGGTGTAGCAAGGATTGGACCAATACGCAGCGTGGTAAGTGTCCATGTTTTATTAGAAAAGACTGAACATGACACAAATACAAAATAACAACGTGAAATGGAAACAAACCAGTCCCGTGTGGCACAAACATTGACACAGGAAACAATCACCCACAATATACCCAAAGAATATGGCTGCCTAAATATGGTTCCCAATCAGAGACAACGATGAACACCTGCCTCTAATTGAGAACCAATCTAGGCAACCATAGACCTACATAAACACCTAGATGGAAACAACCCCATAAATCACACACACACATATCACCCATGTCACACCCTGACCTAACCAGAATAATAAAGAAAACAAAGAATACTAAGGTCAGGGCGTGACAGTGTGACAATGTTGCACAATGATTTTGAATGCCCTTACAATTAATGGATTCAATTATGATGTCTTGATACACAGGTTCAGGGCTTTGCAATTTCTTCCAGCTACTGTAATGTCCACATGTGATGCCCCCAGCATCCAATTAGCTTTTTAATAATGTTTGGGTGCCGCTAGAGTCTGGCAGAGTCTGCTGACCAGACCACCAATGCCAGTGAACAGAAGGATGTTTTTATGTTTATGTTTTATGTATGCAAGGAGAGAGCGAGAAAGATAAAGAGAGAGAGAGGGGGGGGGGGTTATTGCAGGGTAGTGGGAGGTGCTGTGTTTAGGCACTCAATCAATCAATCCAATTAATTTATAAAGTCCTTCTTACATCAGCCGATGTCACAAAGTGCAGTAAAGAAACCCAGCCTAAAACCCCAAACAGCAAGCAATGCAGGTGTAGAAGCACGATGGCTAGGAAAAACTCCCTAGGAAGGCCGGAACCTAGGAAGAAACCTAGAGAGGAAGGATATGCACTGAAGGATGTGCTGAATGTAGTGTGAGAACGGGGACTAAGCTGAGCTCTATGGATCACTAGGCATTGGGTGGCAGGAGGACACAAGCAGAGGGAACAAGCATGCACGATGATGACGCAGCCGGTGTGTGTTAGTGTCAGTGGGCTCAACTGTAGGTGTAAAACCATTGTTTTCTGCTCAGTGAAGGAGCACTGGATTCATTTGAAAAATACACTTTTTTTTTTTACCCATTGTGTCTTCCTACTCTCTTTACTGCTGATTGTGCTGTATACATCACATGGTAGGTGTGCGTTTGTGTGTGTCTGCATGCGTGTTCACCATGTTTTGAAAAATCTTAACCATTTACATGTTATATATTTAGCAGACACTCTTATCCCAACAAAATCAAAGGGTTAAGGTTTGGGATAGGCTACAAACAAAAATAGCAAAAACGACTTTCTATCGATGGATTTGTACATGCAACCTTTAGCACCGGAGGCAGATGTTTAAAATTTAGCAGACGCTCTTATCCCTTCAAGTTCTTAGTCTCACGTCGGAATTCAACATTCATCAATGTTTCTCATACGTTACATTTGGAAGATGTTCCAAAAGTCAAATTTCAAAGTGTCTAAAGTTGAGTTTAAGCATTAACTCCAAATTATTGAAGGTTAGGGTTAAGTTTAGGCATTAACTTCAAATTATTGAAGGTTAGGGTTAAGTTTAGGCATTAACTCCGAAATCTTAAGGTTAGGCATGAAGTCAGAATGGGTAAGGAAGGGTTAAGGATACAGCAGAGGACAACGCTTAACCCCATTCACCATCCCTGTCCAAAATACCCTAACAAAACAGAAATCTCTCTCTCTCTCTCTCTCTCTCTCTCTCTCTCTCTCTCTCTCTCTCTCTCTCGCTCTCTCTCTCTCTCTCTCTTCTTGACAAACATCACAATTTTTCTAGAATACCCACCCCACATTAATTTACATGACAATGTCCCCTTGTTTTTTGGGCTAGATGGAAATCACAGCATGGTCGGCACAGTGAGTGAGGGGTCATTGGTATGTATATCAGAGAGAGGAGAGATGCTGTAGCCACACACACAAACTCTCTATCTTTTTTCACACATGGACAAACATTACACTTCTACCACCAAAACTTCTGCTACATGTAATATGACTAATAGTACTACACTTAAATAAATCACGTTATTATAGTAATAACATCAACAATGTTAATAACAATATGAAGCATTCATCACCATGTAATCATAAAAACAACAGACTTAACACATGTAATTCAGTTCTGTAATGATGTAGTCAGTAGTGTGTAAGTAGAGTGTGTGTGTAGAGTGTGTGTGTGTGTGTGTATTTGTGTGTGTATTTGTGTGTGTGTGCATGCGTGCCTGCGTGTGTGTGCGTGCGTGTGTATGTGTGTGTGTGTGTGTGTGTGTGTGTGTGTGTGTGCGTGCGTGCGTGCATATGTATGTTTATGTGGTATCATTACTATGTAAATGGTTCCCTGCTGCTGTGGAGTGTGATGACTGGAGTCTGTTTTTCTAATGAGAGAATGAGAGGAACAAGAGTTCTGCCAAAGCTCACATGGACTCCACGGGGCTGCGGGGCTGCCGTACAACCACACACACACAGTATGTGGCACACACACCCTCAAACGCACACACACGCATGAAATAGGACAAATATAAGCACCCAAATGATTATTATTATTATTACACACACAAACACACACACATGAGAGACATGGAGAGAGGCAGACATTAACAGATCGAGTGAAAGGATCAGTAAGGTTGGATTAAGACTGAAAGTACCAGGACTAAGAGTAAAAGTGTGTCTTCAATACTCTACCGAATTTAAGGGACCCAAAACAGAACTCCTCTTCTCCTCGCCTCCTCTCTTGTATGCTCATCTCCAATCCATCTCCTATCTCTTCCCCTCTCTCTATCTCTCCCTGACCCTCTCTCTTTCTCTCTCTCTCCCCCTTTCCCTCCCTAGGGAGAGTAGAGATATCCATTTCCATTAGAATGGAATGAAAAGCAGCCGGCAGAGGGGTGGCCCAGAGGTGGCAGAGACACAGGAGACTCAGATGTTCCTCTCTCACTCCTCTCCTCCAAACTCCGGAGGGACATATGAAAGACACACGCATCCTCCAGTGAGAGAACAGACAGAGAATCTCTCATTCTCTCTTCTTTCCAGGTTTTCAATATCTTCCATCTTCCTGGCTCTGTCACTTCTTCTCTTGCGTTCCTCTTTCACTCTCTTCCTCCCTCTGTGTCTCTCCCCGTGCAGTGTATCAAGGTCTCAAAGAGAAATCTTGATCATATGGGGAAATGAGGCAGCGCTGTGGCAGAGCTGGAACCATGTACGTTTCTACAGAGCGTTGTAAGTTCCTCTGTGCTTTATCCATTGGGGCTCTATCGTGGGCATGGTGAATGCCGTTGTCTAACAACGACAAGTACATACATAGATTTGGCCAGTTCTCAGAAAGCCTACAGTAGTCTAAATGAAATATATGTCCATGTCCTTGTTTACAATGCCATTCACCATGCCCACGATAGAGCCCCAATGGATAAAGTGAATAGAGGAACTTGCATGGATCTGTAGAAACTTACATGACTCCAGCTCTGCCACTCTGGCCTCATTTCCCCATATGATCAATATATCCCTTTGAGCCCTTGATACACTGCACAGGGAGAGCTTTGAAATAGCTTGCCTCTGATTGTACACATAACTGTATACATTGTATACACGAACTCAGTGTTCTCCAGACCATGCCACTGTGGGTGAATGGGGCCAGGGCGGCACTCAGAAGTCAGTTCACACACATGTGTGAGAGAGATAATTGGCAACATGACCTTCGCTCGCTTGGTTAAACTGTTGCAAAAAAAAAAGAAGATTTCAGGTAGAATGAGAAAAGTGTTTCATATTCAGTAAAATAGCATTTAATAATGTGGGCCATGATTGTGTGTGTGCGCATGTTTTTGTGCGTTCTTATGTGTGTATTACTTTTGTGAAGTGCATTTTCATGTGTCAATGTGTTCACTAGAAGCCTGGGTTTGTCCAATGTTCTGGCATCTCTATATTCCCCAAACAAAGGCTCAGTATCCTTGGTGTGGTTTCTCAAAATCACAAATAAGCTGTAGAAATTGCCGTGGTCATATTAAACCAAAATGTAGACCTTTGGTATGTTCACTATCATCGCATTAAATTTCATGTTCTGTTCTGTACTGTACTTTGCTATACTGTATGGCCTATAAACATATATAGACTGCTGTATCTACAGCTCACACAGAACAGAAACTCATCTCTTCACTCTCTTTGCATTCTACTGGAGTCTCCAAAGCCCGCTCCACAGGAACAAACTATAATTATTATGTAATCAGCTGGGCTGCTGCCCACCAAGCATTGCATTGTTAGTTAACATTCCTTATAAATAGCCTTTATTAATTCATCTGAGCAGGAGCAGCCTTGTCCAGGACTAATAGGCAGTGGTAGTATGATACATTTAAACAGCAGGCTTAGGGTACCTACTGTATAATGGCTGCAATATAGCTCCCTGTGCTCTGTCCATACAGCCAACATGAGTGTAACACTTTAAACTACACTACAAATAGGTTATTATACAGAAACTACAAGGGAAATACTCATGAAATATTGTATGTAAATTACTATGTCAGTTATGACCATAGTTCTTGTACATTTCAAGGCCTTTGTGGACAAACCATGGACAAGCAGGATCAATAGGTTTTAAAGTTGAATTGTTTAGCATTCTAGCTGCTCCTGCAGCCTTCCAGTCATTGAGCTAACACTGGTTAGCGATGGCTCTAGAAACAGCCTTCAACTTCCTTCAGACTACCAGCAGAGACATAAAAATTGTATCAATGAGTTCATCATGTAGAACAAAGTGCTTAATTGCCAACATTTCAAACTATCCCTTTAATAATTTAACGTTCAAAGGACCCAAATGAACATGCAGTTGCCAGGGGCCTTATTTATCAGTCATGCGTAGGCACAAATCTGTGAGTAAACCATGTGTGAGATTTATCAATATGAACGTTTGCTTGAGATTGTGTGTACATTTATGCACAGCCATGACAATACGTATGCACAGTGCCAAGTGGTGGAATAACGGAATTGCTTGTCAAGCTTAGAATAGGGAAAATACATGTTGAAATTGTGAGAATAATAATTCAATCAATTTTCAATTTAATTGTATTTCTATTGTGAATTTATGCAACATATCTTGACAGGCTACATGTAATTTGACGACATTAGCGCATTTGTTATGATAATAATCCACATACAGTACAGTAATTTGTTAAATTAGTGGCACGTGTGAAAGTGAAACAAGTGTTTAAATACTATAAAATACTGAGATCATGGGAAATCAAATAGGATATTGAGAGAGTTTAGAGTTTTTAGAGAATTTTTAGAGCTCATCAGATATTGTTTTCCCCCATAAAAAATTATATACATTTTGCGAGGATAGAAGACTTACTTTAAAAAGACAAATACATGCCATTCCGACGCACATCCAACTGCTATCCACCCTCAGGTTTAAGGCAATGGGCACTTTTCATTGGGAGCTTGCCGATCGGGATCTCATAGCCCTCGATAAACCAATGTTTTGCATGCAATCATCAGCAAAACGTACAGTAACACATACCATTTCCATACACCATCGCACAACAGGATGAAGTCAACAGGGGTTTATTTGCCATGATGCAAGCAACGGGTTCCCAAATATGAAGAGAGCAATAGACTGCGCCCACATTGCCATAAAATAACCACCCCAAAATGATTTCAACAAAGTGAACAGAAAATATTTCCACTCTTAATGTGCAGGTGTTAGGTTATCTGATGGGCAAAAGAGGGCATGGTGACCGGGTGGAACGCACAACTTGTTCAGGAGAGAGCTGTTGAGGATAGATGGCTTATTGGTGAGAGTTGCCTACTCATTTGAAGTATATTTGTCATTGCTAAACCAACTTGAATTTTCCTAATAGTCTTCTCTTTGTATCTATGTTTTTATTTTTACTGAGCGAGACAAATATCATTTTGGTTGTTCTCAATCTCTGACAACAGCACCTCTATGTCAAACTTGGAAAAGTTTTTTTTTTCTCTTTTTTTTTTTGGTGGCGGCATTGTATTTCATGTCAGGGCTTTGTACATTCCTGACAGGCAGTAAAGGGATTATTTTGACCATATGGTGGTTGACCATATGGTAGCCTCGTGGTTAGAGCGTTGGACTAGTAAGCGTTGCAAGATCAAATCCCCGAGCTGACAAGGTAAAATTATTTTTTTTCTGCCCCTGAACAAGGCAGTTAACCCACTGTTCCTTGGCCGTCATTGAAAATAAGAATTTGTTTTTACCTGACTTGCCTAGTTAAATGAAGGTAAAATGAATAAACATATATATATATATATATATATATATATAATTAGGGGTGTTTCAAAATGCAAATAGAGAACAATTGGTATTTATCAATCTTCTACCGTTGTGCGTTTGACGCTCGTGGGACTGTTCAATAAATCACACTTTTTCTATCCTTACGAACATTCTAAATTCCATTAGTAATTAGTATTTTAAAATAGTTTCTACGCAATATCGATAAATGAGACCCGTGGACTTCAGAGTCAGCACAAAGTTACACAGTCTCTCTCTCTCTCTCTCTCTCTCTCTCTCTCTCTCTCTCTCTCTCTCTCTCTCTCTCTCAGTTTTATTCAATTCAAAGGGCTTTATTGACATGGGAAACATGTTTATTTTGCCAAAGCAAGTGGAGTAAACAATAAACAAAAGGGAAATAAACTGTCACAATGTGATCTGTTTCACCTGTCTTTGCACTTGTCTCCACCCCACTCCAGGTGTCACCCATCTTCCCCATTATCACCAGTGTATTTATACCTGTTGTTCTCTGTTTGTCTGTTGCCAGTTCATTTTGTTCGTCAAGCCTACCAGTGGTTTTCCCCTTGCTCCTGTCTTTGTCTAGTTTCTGTTTTCTAGTTTTCCCGGTTTTGACCATTCAGCCTACCCTGAGCCTGCCTGTCACACCACCCTGGATTATTGACATCTGCCTGCCCTGACCCCGAGAATGCCTGCCGTTCTGTACCTTTTGGACTCTGATCTGGATTACTGACCTCTGCCTGCCCTTGACCTGTCCTTTTGCCTGTCCCCTGTTTTAGTAATAAACTTTTGTTTCGTCGATACTGTCTGCATCTGGGTCTTCCCTGAAACGTGATATAAACGAGGGAAATAAAAAATGAACAGTAAACATTACACTCACAAACGCTTTAAAATAGACAATTCAAATGTTAAATTATTGGCTATATGCAGTGTTGTAACAATATGTGAATAGTTGAAGTATGAAAGAGAAAATAAATAAACAGATAAATATTGGTGGTATTTCCAATGTTTGTGCTCCATTGGTTGCCCTCTTCTCATGGCAACAGGCCACAAATATTGCTGCTGTGACTGCACAATGAGGTATTTCGCCTAACAGCTTGGGTGTTTATCAATGTTTGACTTGTTTTCAAATTCTTTGTAGGTCTGTGTGATCTGTGGGAAATATGTATCTCTAATGTGGTCATACCACAGGATGTTGGTGGCAACTTAATTGGGGAGGATGAGCCCATGGTAATGGCTGGAGAAGAATCCATGTATTTGATGCCATTCCATTCGCCCTGTTCCACCTATTATTATGAGCCGTCATCCCCTCAGCAACATCCACTGGGTCATACATTTGGCATTAGGTTAGGAGGTGCAGCTCAGTTTCCACCTCATTTTGTGGTGTCGTGGAATATATAATCAAAGGGAAGAGAGACGGCAGATTCTTTCAAACAACACTTTTTTGTAAGATTTGCAAAAATGAAGCAAATCAGTCATCACCGAGAATGGCTCAGAGTTGAAAGCTTAACAAACATAGCCGGGTCTCTGCTTTTATAGAGAAAATACATACAACCCCTTTCTGTATATGTGGCAGTCAGCAGATAGTGTGGAAAAGGTCATTAGTTGTCTGTGCACAAGGTTGATTCCCCGAGAGCTCAACTATCTAACTGCATTCACAACAGCAAAACACTATAATGTGCTCCTTTCTGCAAGTTTCCATACATGTGACTTTCTGTAGATAGTAAACCCATGGGATGTCACATGCTGCGGCCGCACCCAAGTGGACCTTAACTATAAGCCCGGTCTTATGAATAAGTCCCACAAAGATTTGTTTATATCAGGTTAGAAAAAACACTAGCATATAACAAGAGACAATTATTTTATCTTCTTGGTGACAGGGGGGCAGTATTGAGTAGCTTGGATGAATAAGGTGCCCATAGTAAACTGCCTGCTACTCTGTCCCAGATGCGAATATATGCATATTATTAGTAGTATTGGATAGAAAACACTCAGAAGTTTCCAAAACTATTTGAATGATGTCTGTGAGTATAACAGAACTCATATGTCAGGTGAAAACCTGAGAAAAATTCAACCAGGAAGTGGGAAATCTGAGGCTTGTAGTTTTTTTTAACTCAGCCCCTATTGTAGATACAGTGGGATATTGGTTATGTTGCACTTCCTAAGGCTTCCACTAGATGCCAACAGTCTTTAGAACGTTGTTTCAGGCTTCTACTGTGAAGTGGGACCGAAGGAGACAGGAATGAGTCAGGTGTCTGGCAGATTGCCACAGGCTCTGAGGTGCGGTCACGAGAGAGTTAGCTCTCGTTCCATTGCTTTTCTACAGACATAGGAATTCTCCGGTTGGAACATGATTGAAGATTTATGATAAAAACATTCTAAAGATTGATTATATACTTAGTTTGACAAGGTTCTACGGGCTGTAACAAAACTTTTTGAAATTTTCGTCCAACATTCGGCTGAACCTGAACTCACTTTTGGATTTGTTTACCAAACGCAATAACAAAATAAGCTATTTGGACATAAATGATGGACGTTATCGAACAAATCAAACATTTATTGTGGAACTGTGATTCCTGGGAGTGCATTCTGATGAAGATCATCAAAGGTAAGTGAATATTTATAGTGCTATTTTTGACTAATGTTGACTGCGCAACATGGCGGATATTTCTTTTGGCTGGTTTGGGCTCTGAGCGCTGTACTCAGATTATGCTTTTTCCGTAAAGTTTTTTTGAAATCTGACACAGCGGTTGCATTAAGGAGAAGTGTATCTAAAGTTCCATGCTTAACACTTGAATTTTCATCAACATTTATAATGAGTATTTCTGTGAATTCATGTGGCTCTCTGCACAATCGCCGCATGTTTTAGAACTACTGAACGTAACGCGCCAATGTAAAATGAGATGTTTTTATACAAATATGCACTTTATCGAACAAAACACACATGTATTGTGTAACATGAAGTCATATGAGTGTCATCTGATGAAGATCATCAAAGGTTAGTGATTAATTTTATCTCTATTTGTGCTTTTTGTGACTCCTCTCTTTGGCTGGAAAAATGGCTGTGTTTTTCTGTGAGTTGGTGGTGACCTAACATAATTGTTTGTGGTGCTTTCGCTGTAAAGATTTTTTAAAATCTGACACTGTGGCTGGATTAACAAGACTTTTATCTTTAAAATGGTGTAAAATACTTGTATGTTTGAGGAATTTTAATTATGAGACTTTTGTTGTTTTGAATTTGGCGCCCTGCGCTTTCACTGGCTGTTGGCGAGGTGGGACGCTACATATCCCAGCGAGGTTTCAACAGCAAAACACATAATAGCATGACTATTTATGTAGTTTTCCACTAGAGTGGACAGTGTTCACTTACCCTGTGTTCTCTCGAGAGCCAGGTCTGCCTATGGTGGCCTCTCTCAATAGCAAGGCTATTTTTTGTACATAGTCAAGGATTTTCTTAATTTTGGGTCAGTCACAGTGGTCATGTATTCTGCTACTGTGTACTCTCTGTTTAGGGCAAGATAGCTTTCCAATTTGCTCTGTGTTTTGTTGTTGATTCTTTCCATTGTGTCAAATAGTTATGTTTTTACTTTCTCATTATTTGGTTGGGTCTAAATGTGTTGTTGTCCTGGGGCTCTGTTGGGTCTGCTTGTGTTCGTGAACAGAGCCCCATAATCAACTGCCTGAGGGGACTCTTCTCTAGGTTCATCTCTCTGTAGGTGAGGGCTTTGGTGGAATGTGTTAACATTGCTTCCTTTTAGGTGGTAGTAGAATTTAACAGCTCTTTTCTGGATTTTGATAACTAGCGGGTAAAGTCCTAATTCTGCTCTGTATGTATTGTTTGGGGTTTTGTGTTATACTGTACACAAAGTATATTTTTGCAGAATTCCGCATGCAAAGTCTCAATTGGGTGTTTGTCACATTTTGTGAATTATTGGTTGGTGAGTGGACCACAGACCTGACAACCATAGAGGGCAATGAGTTCTATAACTGAATGAAGTATTTTTAATCAGATCCTAATTGGGATGTTGAGTTTTATGTTCCTTTTGATAGCTTAGATCGTCCACAGCCTTGTGGAAGTTACCTGTGGTGTTGATGTTTAGGGTAGGTATAATTATTTGTGTGCTCTAGAGCAAGCATTCTCAAACTAGGGTACACAAAATGCTGTCGGGGGTACGCCAAATAAAAATGTGATTCACGTACCAGCTCTACTGGTAGTACTGCTACTACCAGCAGTACACACACTTATATTGGGAGTAGTGCCTTTCCTCAGGTATTGTGTGTTATATGTGCAAAAATACTATCTCTCACAACTCGATGAAACATTCACTCTGTGCAGAGATTAAAAAACAAAACATTGCAATTTTCAAAAGTTTATTGAGCAAGAATTAAGATGACTTTCAAGTAGTAAGACATGTATAAAAGCAACAGAAACCATTAATAAGAAGGGGCAAGAAGCGTTTAATATGGTGAGCTACTGAGTGGCTGGGACAGGCAATCCCCATACTATTGTGGAGGACTTAATTCTTCCTGCTGCAGCAAATATGGCTGTGACAATGCTGGGGGGAAAGGCCAAGAAAAACTGAACTATGCCTTCATCAAACAACACTGTTTCACGACGCATCAGTAACATGGCAGGAGACGTTTTGAAACAATTACTGCTTCGCATACAAGCCAGTGAATTCTATGCGTTACAGATGTATGAGTCAACAGACGTGGTGAGCCTGGCACAGCTCCTGGTACATGTCCGTTACGTTTATGGGGGTTCAATCAAGGAAGACATCCTCTTCTGCAAACCACTGGAAACGAGGACAACAGGAGAGGACACTTATAAAGTACTGGACAGCTTTGTGGCATCAAATGGACTTTGGTGGTCAAGATGTGTTGGTATCTGTACTGATGGTGCAAAAGCCATGACAGGGAGACATAGTGGAGTGGTAATGCACGTACAAGCAGTTGCTCCCGACGCCACTTGGGTACACTGCAGCATCCCCCAAGAGGCTCTTGCTGCCAAAGGAATGCCTGATAGCTTGAAAGACGTTTTGGACCCTACAGTGAAAATGGTTAACTTTGTTAAAGCAAGGCCCCTGAACTCCCGTGTATTCTCTGCACTATGCAATGATATGGGCAGTTTTTACAACATATAGAAAGAAGTATGCTAGTTATCAAGGGGCAAAGTATTGACACGTTTTTTTGAATAGCGAGACAAGCTTAAAGTTTTCTTTACTGACCATCATTTGACCATATGCATGATGACGAGTTTCTCACACGACTGGTCTATCTGGGTGATGTTTTTCTCGCCTGAATGATCTGAAACTAGGATTACAGGGACTCTCCACAACTATATTCAATGTGCGGGACAAAATTGTCTGCATTAAAAAGGACAACACACAGGTCTTTCCATCATTGTATGATTTGTTGTGTGCACTGAACTCAAGCTTATGTACAATGTCAAATGTGATATAGCGAAGCACCTGAGTGAGTTGGGTGAGCAATTGTGCAGGAACGTTCCCGAAACGGATGACACAAACTGCTGGATTCATTATCCCTTTCATGCCCTGCCAACAGTTCACTTATTGATATCTGAACAAAAGAGCCTCATCGATATTTCAACAAGCGTTTCTGTGAAAATTGAATTTAATCAGAAGCCACTGCCAGATTCCTGGTTTGGGCTGCGCTCAGTTTATCCTGCCTTGGCAAATCATGCTGTTAGGACACTGATGCCCTTTGCAACCACGTACCTATGTAAGAGTGGATTCTCGGCCCTCACTAGCATAGAAACTAAGTACAAGCACAGACTGTGTGTAGAAAATTATTTAACTTCTTTGGGATCGGTGTCGATTCAACTGGAGGATTGAGCTAACGTAGGCTCATGAGATTAGCATGAGGTTGTATGTAACAAGAACATTTCAAAAGACAGACATATCTGATATTGACAGAAAGCGTAAATTCTTGTTAAATCTAACTGCACTGTCCAATTTACAGTAACTATTACAGTGAAAAAATACCATGCTATTGTTTAGGAGAGTGCACAATTTTTGTCACGGAACCCTACGGAACTTTCATTAGGCACACCTGGCCCCTAAGTGTGCCCTTGGACTACCAGTGTCCTGTTGATTATTGTTAAAATGTAAGTTGGTGTGTGTGAGTACCTGTGCTGTGTGTTTTGGGCTTTCGTGCCCTTGTGGATTGCGCAGATGATTACGGGTCTCGTCCTGTGTCTTAAGTATCATGCGTGTGTGTTATTTATTCAAGGTACTCCTCGCTCTTTTGTTTGGGTTTCAACACTGTGTTTTTGTTTGGTGTTTGTTTTGTCGTCGTCCCAAATCAAATCAAATCAAATTGTATTTGTCACATACACATGGTTAGCAGATGTTAATGCGAGTGTAGCGAAATGCTTGTACTTCTAGTTCCGACAATGCAGTAATAACCAACAAGTAATCTAACTAACAATTCAAAAACTACTGTCTTATACACAGTGTAAGGGGATAAAGAATATGTACATAAGGATATATGAATGAGTGATGGTACAGAGCAGCATAGGCAGGATACAGTAGATGGTATCGAGTACAGTATATACATGAGGTGAGTATGTAAACAAAGTGGCATAGTTAAAGTGGCTAGTGATACATGTATTACATAAGGATGCAGTCGATGATATAGAGTACAGTATATACCTATGCATATGAGATTAATAATGTAGGGTAAGTAACATTATATAAGGTAGCATTGTTTAAAGTGGCTAGTGATATATTTACATAATTTCCCATCAATTCCCGTTATTAAAGTGGCTGGAGTTGAGTCAGTGTCAGTGTCAGTGTGTTGGCAGCAGCCACTCAATGTTAGTGGTGGCTGTTTAACAGTCTGATGGCCTTGAGATAGAAGCTGTTTTTCAGTCTCTCGGTCCCAGCTTTGATGCACCTGTACTGACCTCGCCTTCTGGATGATAGTGGGGTGAACAGGCAGTGGCTCGGGTGGTTGATGTCCTTGATGATCTTTATGGCCTTCCTGTAACATCGGGTGGTGTAGGTGTCCTGGAGGGCAGGTAGTTTGCCCCCGGTGATGCGTTGTGCAGACCTCACTACCCTCTGGAGAGCCTTACGGTTGTGGGCGGAGCAGTTGCCGTACCAGGCGGTGATACAGTGCCTTTACATGGTATGCTGTAATTTGGGATAAATAAACCTGTATTATACATTCCTGTGCCTGTCCCATGAATCATTCACACCAGCGTGACAGAATAATCAACCTAAGGGAGACAGCGGGAATGGCCCGTCTGAAGACGCTGCGACTGGTCCATCCAGCACCACCGCAACTTCAGCAGCTGTAACTGGCCCGTCTGACGCCGTCACAACTAGTCCGTCCTGAGATTGACTGTCAGGGCCCAAGTTTGAAAATCTGTGCAGAAGATCTAGGTGCTGCTGCAGGCCCACCTTGGTTGTGGACAGAAGCACCAGGGCATCTGCAAACAATAGACATTTGATTTCCGAGTCCAGTAGGGTGAGGTCGGATGCTGCAGACCGTTTTAGTGCCCTCGTCAAATCATTGATATATGTGTCTCACCCAATGGCCCTGGGTCAATAAATCTGTGTGTTTATTGTCAATTTTAACTGCACACTTGTTGTTTATGCACATTGATTTTATAATGTCATACAGTAATGCGAAAAAGTAAGTATACCCCCTGGAAAGGGTTCATTCTTCGTTTTTTTTTTTTTTACATATTTGGACACATGGATATTCATACTAAATTCCAACTACATTCATTGATAAAAGTAACCAAATTTAACAAATCATACAAAAACAACTTTGAAAATGTTAAGAAATGAAAATGATCAAAAATGGCATTTCCTTACACTGATAAAGTCAGCACAGCCCTACCTTTACCATCACATAAAATGGCTAAAATTAGAATCAGGTGCACCAAAAAAAGGGGCAAATGATTAGAAAATCATTAGAGAGTAACGCCCAGCCTTCCATAAAGATTCGAAACTTAGTCTGGTTTGATCTTACTCATATTAGTGTGTGGTAATACATCATGCCAAGATCAAAGACATATCTGAGGCCCTCAGAAGAAAGATTTTTGATGCCCATAAGTCTGTGAGGGGTAACAAATCCATTTCCAATCAGTTCGAAGGACATCATTCCACTCTCCAACGGATTATCTAGAAATTGTGACGATTCCAGAACACTGGAAATCTACCTAGGACAGGTCATCCCACCAAATTCAGCTCAAGAGCTGACCGAAAGATGCTCATAGAAGTCTCTAAGAATCCCAGGGTAACATCAAGGGATCTACAGGCCTCTCTTGCCACAATCAATGTCGAAGTGCATGAGTTAACTGTCAGAAAGAAACTCCACAAATTTGGCCTACATGGGAGGTCAGGAAGGAAGAAGCCGCTGCTCTCAAAAAAGAACATCAAGACACGACTGACTTTTCCCAGACAACACCTGGGTAAAACTACTGAAACAAGTGCTCTGGACAGATGAGTCAAAGGTGGAGCTGTGTGGCCGCAATACCAGACGCCATGTTTGGCGAAAATGAAACACTGTCTTTGAGTGAACCTCATACAACCTCATACATTTACTCAGGAAATTGTGTTCACTGAGGAAATGTTGGCGGTTGCTGATACTGCAAAAGATATTTCCGAGATTGCTGTTGGTTCCACTGTAATTACTGGATTCAAATTTGTCTAAAATTTTGTGGATTGAGGTAATTAGGCCTTGGTTCCAAATATTGGGGTAGATACCAGTGCTGAGGATAATGTTGAATAGTTTAAGAATAGCCCATTCAAATTTGTGGTACGTATATTTAATCATTTAGTTTAGTATACCATCAACACCACAGGCCTTTTTGGGTTGGAGAGTTTGTATTTTGTCCTGTAGCTCATCCAATGTAAATTGGATAATCTAGTGGGTTCTGATACTATTTAACCTTTTGTCATTGTTATTAGTTTTCTTAGGTTTTCTGCCAGAATTTATATTTCATATGTCAGCTGATATGTAAAATATATTGTTCAGACTAAAACCCCCAAAAGCAAGCAATGCAGGTGTCGAAGCAAGGTGAGCTATAGGTGTACCTACAGTAGGAGTCGTCTCGAAGCCTACCATTTATTATGTACAGACCCAACATGCGACAAAGCTGCAGGAGTTGTGACTCGTTTTTGTTGGTTATGTTGTTAAACTACAACTAGGGGGTGCATAAGGGGGAGGGAATGCTATCACCTCCAGATAGCATTCCCTCCTCCAGATAGGTGTAACTCTCTCTCTCTCTTGCTCTCTCGCACTCTCGCTCTCTCAGTGCATGCTGGGAGTGTTTTGTAGTTGAGAGGCCGTGTGGAGGGCTCTGTCCTTACATATGTTCTTGATTCTGTCCTTGGTCTTTTCTTGACATTTTATTTTCTATGGTGGACGGTTAACACACTGTTAATTTAGTGGTACCCCACTGGATTCAGGTGTGTTCCTGAGAAGGGAACACACCTGAGGTTCTGCTCGCAGTCGGTGAACAGGTAGGAGCTAAAATTATACATTCTGCATCCAGAATGAACAAAGCTGTGGTTGTGTTCATGAAAATAGTACATTTAGTGGGTAGGCTAATTACTAGTAAAATATTTGTAAGGGATATGTTGGTGCCGATTTCTCCTATTTTGACTCCTATGACAGTGGTTATAGTTGCAAATCTGCCTCTGTTTATTACAGATGATCAAATCCGGAGAGAGCGGAGTCATTTTGGTAAGTTTGCTAGTGGTTTTTGTGTACTGTTGGCAGGTTTTGAGTCGAATGCCGTTAACCATGTTGTGTCGTTCCGGAGGCAAGTGTTCATGTTCCTGAATAACAATGAGCAACAGTTAAATGTGAATTTTAAAGTGAGGCATGGGGGGGGCTCTATGCAGGGTTTGCCAGCACAGATAGTCTGCGGTGCTTTGAGTTTGGGGATTTGGGGCATAAGAGCTTTGCATGCCCACATAAAGGCCGTAGACAAGGTGAGGGAATAAGCGCCAGTGAGGGAAATTGAGGTCAACGTGCAGGGGGCCATGAGACGCAGGCAGCAGATGCTGGACCTAGTCATGCTATCGATGGTGGTGTAGATGAGGCTGGGCCTAGTCATGCTAGAGATGGTGGTGTAGATGAGGCTGGGCCTCGTAAGGTTATGCTAGTGTATGAGGAGAGTACAGTGGGGAAGGGGAAGCGACTAGGGGGAGTGGAGTAGGGTGTCAAGAGGAAGAAAGGAGGTGGGAGGGGAGAGGCGGGTGTCGTCAAAGGCACCAAAGAACCTTTGCCTGGTGCTGGGGGAGGAGTCCCTGACTAGAGAGAATTGGCAGGTTGTCAGGATGGGAGATGGAGATGAGGAGGAGGAATGTGAGTCTAGGGAGGAGGACGATGACGAGTTGTTTTCAGACTCCTCAATGGGTCCAGAGCTGACAGCGAGTCAGGCAGAGGGGTCAAAGAACACAGTGAGAGAACTGTCAAGGTTCCTGAATGAGACTAAAGGGAAAAAGGTTTATCTTGAAACCTTTTTTGCGATCCGGGAAAGTTTGTAAGATCCGTACAATGGAAAAATTGAAAAATAAGGGGCATGGTGTCCTCTCACCCAGGAAACATTTTAGGTTGAGTAATTGGGTCACAACCGTGTGTAAGGGTGTACCTTCAGACGCTGTTTAGATTAATAGTTTTTTCTGGCACTGGGGCTTTTTGAGCTTTGCTATTGGTCTCCTTCTTTGCAGGCTCACAATTTATGGAGACCCTTCGGATAAGCTCGCTTAATATAAATGGTGCCACAGATTCGGAAAATAGGATTATTTTGAGTGAATATGTAAAACAAGTACTGTTGTTGTTTCTGCAGGAGACATGGTGATGTGGTGAATGAAGTCGATTGGGGGCTCTGGTAGAAAGGGTTGTGTGCTACCATTCTCCCGGTGGGTTTTTCACCACATAACCATGGCTCGGATGTCTATTTCACTAGGGCCTCGGCATGCATCCTATTGGAAGTGTAATGTAAAGCTCTTACAAGATGCCACTTTTTGCTCAGGTTTCCAGACTTTTTGGAAAGGTGGGGGCAGCGAAGAAAGGAGTGTGAGTCAACGTTCTGTTTTTTTGTCAACAGTATACAGCTCTCTCATCAGAGGCTAGGAGAGTATTGGAGGAACTTGAGCATAGTATCAGTGAAGTGGAGGTAGAGCTGGTGGAGCAAGGCAATGTAGGTCTACAGGCTCATTTAGCTGAATTACATAGGGACCTGGGCAGTTTTTTCCAGGTTAAAGCAAAGGGAGCACTTATAAGAGTTAGGTTCTCCATGCTCAAGGAAATGAATGATCCCTGCTCTTTTTTCTGTGGTTTGGAAAGACAGAGCGGTGAAGCCAAGGGTATGTATTGTCTATGGCTGTTGGATGGGCGGGTGACCTCTGTGGTGGGGGAGATGCGGGAGCGGACTATGGAGTTTTATACTGAGTTGTATAGGCCAGAACTGTGTGATCCTATGTGTGCTCAGGTTTTGTTTGCAGAACTCCTTATGCTCTCTCTGGCACAGAGGGATGGACGTTCCCCCTGTTGTCCCACTGACTCTCCTGCCCAAATAAGGTGACTAAAGAACCGGAGGCCTGTGGCATTGCTCTGTGCGGACTACAAGATATTTGACTGGAACTGGAGAGCAGGGTGGCTGCATTAAGACTAAAGGTGGTGCAGAGACTGCTGTATCATACTGATGTCGGCTAGAGGGACCCAGCATGCGCACTGCTGAGGAGAACTGATGGATTAGGGATGGACCGGCAGCTGTTCCTCGTGAGGCTGGAGAGGCTAAGTACAGCAGGTCTCTCTGATTTTTACTCTCCGGTGCTGAGGGCCTGGCACCTGCTAAGGCCCACACAAGAAGAGCCTGGACTGTGGGAGGAGCCTATCTTCCACAACCCAGCCAACCTTTTGAGATTGATTCAGTCAGCCACCATGCAGAGGCGAATGATGACAACAGGTTTACTAAGGCTGGGTGACCTGCGGCTGCTGGAGGATGGGTGGAAAACCCCGGAAGTCCTGGCACAACAAACAGGACTAACATCTCTTAGGCTGCTGGAGAGATTCCCGGGGGAGGTCCAGGAACCACTATCTGAGCCAGAAAGGGGGTATTTGAGTGGCCAAAGGGGGAGTGGCCACCAATGTTTCCACCACTGCAGGTGACGGCAGAGACTGGGGACTGGCAAGGCGGGCTGGAGGACTTGTGGGAGATAAAGCCCTCTACAACCTCTGCATTAAGGTAAGGAACATTAGGAGCCTAACAGGAGTGAAGGCTCCTCAGTGGCTGGGGGTATGTGGGGCGGAGAGTATTGGGATTTTAGAACTCACAGTACCAAAGAGGTTAGGGGACCTCCAGTGGAGGGTTCTACCCTGTGTGCCAGGTTAATGCCATTGATGTCTCTTTTGGAATATCTGTGTGAGAGGTTGGGGGTGGAGTTTACTGTCAGGGTATTTATGTGGTACAGGAATTCGAATAGGGAAAAGGTGTGTGTTGTTGAATTTTCTGTTTGCTCAGGCAAAATAGGCTATTTGGCTAACAAAGAGGAACAGGGTCAACGGTGGGGGGATAACAGACCCTTTACTATTATTTAATGGGAAGGTCTCTGCGTGCCTTAGGTTGGAATTTGAGTTCTATAAATGATTAAAAGTGTGGATATGTTTCAGGAGATATGGTGTGTCGGGGGGGGGGGGGGGGCTGTCTGTATACCTGGGTAGATAGGGTTGGACATACGGTTGCAGAAGAGGTGACGTTTTGGTTATTGTGATGTGTGGTGTTGTTATGTATCATGGGGTAGAGGGAAAGATGAGTATGCAGTACAGGAGATATATGTATTTTTTAAAGGTGGGTGGGGGGTTGGGGGAGTGGTGAAGTTCTAATGAAATGAGGATGTACTGTGGCTTGCAAAAGTATTCAATCCCATTGGTATTTTTCCGAATTTGTTGCCTTACAGAAAACTTGAGTGTGCATAACAATTCACCCCCCATAGTCAATACTTTGTAGAGCCACCTTTTGCAGCAATTACAGCTGAAATTCTCCTGGGGTATGTCTCTATAAGCTTGGCACATCTAGCCAATGGGATTTTTGCCCATTCTTCAATGCAAGACTGCTCCAGCTCCTGCAAGTTGGATGGGTTCCGCTGGTGCACAGCAATCTTTAAGTCATACCAAGGATTCTCAATTGGATTGAGATCTGGGCTTTGATTAGACCATTCCAAGACATTTAAATGTTTCCCCTTAGACCACTCAAGTGTTGCTTTAGCAGTAGGCTTAGGGTCATTGTCCTGCTGGAAGCTGAACCTCCGTCCCAGTCTCAAATCTCTGGAAGACTGAAACAGAATTTCACTGTACTTAGCGCCACCCATCATTCCTTAAATTCTTACATTTTCCAGTCCCTGCAGATGAAAAACATCCCCACGGCATGATGCTACCACCACAATGCTTCACTGTGGGGATGGTGTTCTCGGGGTGATTAGAGGTGTTGGGTTTGCGCCAGACATAGCGTTTTCCTTGATGGCCAAAAAGCTCAAGTTTAGTCTCATCTGACCAAAGTACCTTCTTCCATATGTTTGGGGAGTCTCCCACGTGCCTTTTGGCGAACACCAAACATGTTTGCTTGTTTTTTTTCTCGCCACTCTGTCGTAAAGCCCAGCTCTGTGGAGTGTACGAGCTTTGCAGCTCATTCAGGGTTATCTTTAGTCTCTTTATTGCCTCTCTGATTAATGCCCTCCTTGCCTGGTCTGTGAGATTTGGTGGGCGGCCATCTCATAGGTTTGGTTTGTTGTTGTGCCCTATTCTTCCATTTTTTAATAATGGATTTAAGTGGTGCTCTGTGGTATGTTCAAAGTTTCAGATAATTTTTTATAACCCAACCCTGATCTGTACTTCTCCACAACTTTGTCCCTGACCTGTTTGGAGAGCTCCTTTTTCTTCATGGTACCGCTCGCTTGGTGGTGCCCCTTGCTTAGTGGTGTTGCAGACTCTGGGGCCTTTCAGAACAGGTGTATATATACTGAGATCATGTGACAGATCATGTGACACTTAGATTGAGCACAGGTGGACTTTATTTAACTAATTATGTGACTTCTGAAAGTAATTGGTTGCACCAGGTCTTATTTAGGTGCTTCAGAGCAAAGGAGGTGAATACATATGCACGCACAACTTTTCTGTTTGACATTTTTTATTTTATTTTTGAAACAAGACATTGTTTTCATTTCACTTCACCAATTTGGACTATTTTGTGTATGTACACTACCTGAAATCCAAATAATAATCTATTTAAATTACAGGTTGTAATGCAACAGAATAGGAAAAATGCCAAGGGGGGCTGAATACTTTTGCACGGCACTGTATCATTAAATTAAAACAAAACATTTTAAAAAAAAATTCTCTCTCACCTTATCAGAAGCCAAAAAGCAACAGCATCCTCCCTGTCTCTCTCTCTCTCTCTTTTCTGCTCTCTCTCTCTCTCTGGGACCAGTCCTCTGGGCCTTGATAGATATATCTGCCACCAGAAAAAAAAATGACGAGGGTCTTGTTATATATCTATAGATCCATCATAACCAGAGAGGAAACTAACCCCCATGTGTTTTAATTTGCCTTTAAGAGCGTTCCCCCACTGCTGGGCCCAAGGCTTTTAATAGTGATTCACTTGGCGGTGATTGCAGGTCATTACCCTGCGATAGGAAGAGAGCCAGTAACGAGAGGAGGCTTAATGGCCGAGAGAGAGAAGAGCCGTAAACGATAGGGACGGCTTCCAATCCCCCTACACCCCCCTCTTTCATTTTCACTTGGCTTTTATGAATAGCCCATCCAAACGGCGTTTGTTTAAACCCCCATTAGAATCAAAAAGGTGGCAATCTTCTTAATCAAACCTAATTTATTAAAACATTAGCTGGCTCTATTAACAGGTCGCAGTGAGGCAGCAAAGACGGGGGGGAAGTGTGTGACGGGCTGCGGCGCCCTCGAAGAAAAACGTGCCCACGTCGATTGAGATAAATATTAAGCTAATCTGTCGTCCTGTTCATTCCCCTCTCCCTCCTACCTTTTATCATTGTTTCTCTGTGACTAGTGACAGGAGGCATAATAGGCTTCTATTTACTCTACTGTACTGTCTGCTAGCGCCAATTGGTAGCTAACAAAGACGGCTAAGTACCCAGTGCTCCTTATTCCTATTGATGTACAACACTGACAAATAAATTAAATGTACCTTAGGAAATGGTTCTATTAGTGTTTTTATTAGGTTAATTAGCCAGCCTCGGGGGACTCGTTGAATGGGGGAGATTGAAGATTAATTCAGTGTTCTCCGGTGATAGCCTAGGATTTACTGACGGACAGAGAATACCCAGGACAGTCGCGCGCACGCGCACGCACGCGCACACACGCACACGCACACACACACACACACACACACACACACACACACACACACACACACACACACACACACACACACAGGTCTGCCCACCGGGGGAGTGTGATACGGACTATGGCCAGCCAGGGAGGAGTCCCAGGATGAAAGCCTTATTGATAGGGATAAAGGTTTTTGATGAGGCAGATTGCTCATCAGGGTGGAACGGCATGCTTCTCAGATGTGACACATTTTCAGACCAGCCCAGGGGCCCATCGACCAAAGCAGCATCAGGGAGTGTCTGTGTTTGTGTGTGTGTAATTCTTGTCCTCTGTGATCACACTTAAGTCCAGACCATTGATTGGTTATCGGCACATACCTGGGTCAGTATGGCCACGCCTTGTCTCGTCCTCCAAAGAGATAGCGGAGAAGTGCAGTGAACTTCACGCCTCAATCATGACACAGACGCATCCATATATCCACACACACACACACACATTCTCACTCTGAGATTTGGTTCTCCCACCCAGGTAATTTAGGGATAAACTGGTTACTTGGGGTAACATTTAGCTTTACCATGACTGCTGGAAATAAAACAGCAACCAAAGATTGTTTTCCTTCTGAACTGATCCATGTACAGTGCTGTGAAAAACTATTTTCCCCCTTTCAAATGTTCTCTACTATTGCATTTTTTTGATACTGAATTATCAGATCTTCAACCAAAACATAACATTAGATAAAGGGGACCTAAGTGAACAAATAACAAAAACAATGACATACTTATCTCATTTATTTCATAAACAAAGTTATAAAGTTCCAAAACTTTAAATGTGTCGCTTTTTAGCCATTTTCATGTAGACTTGATTGTGTGTCTGGATAATTGTCTTACTGCATGACCCAGCTGCTCTTCAGCTCACAGACGGATGGCCTGACATTCTCCTGTATAATTCAATGATACAGAGCAGAATTCATTTCTATTAAGGCCTTTCTATTAAGGCAAGTCGTTCAGGTCCTAGGGCAGAAAAGCATCCCAAAACAATCACACTACCACCACCATGTTTGACCGTTGGTATGAGGTTCTCACTGTGGATTGCAGTGTTTGGTTTTCACCATGCATAATGGGACCAATGTCATCCGATTTCTTTGTGTGCCAAAAATGACCTGGAAGCACCTGGATGATCATCAAGTTATTGGAAGTATATTTTATGGATAGATTACTCAAAAGTATAATGTTTCGGACGACATGTAGCTAGCTAGCTGAACAATTAACCATGATCCCAACTCATAAAGTTACTACACTGCATGAATCTGCAAGTAGCCAACCAATTAGGTTCAATTTTAGCTAGCTAGCTAACATTAGGCTATAACTAGCAAAGCAAATTGCTCTGAGATATGAATAGTATCACTACAGAGTCAGCCAGCTAACGGCAGTTAGCTACATAACAGTGTACTTTAACATGCAAAGAAAACAACTTTCTGACAAAATTAGAAATGTATAATGTCTGAAAAGCTAGCTAGACTCTCTTACACACATGGATGAACGCTTCTCAGTCTCTGTCACGGATGCCATGGTTGCCCTTAGTTTGAATATGCAATGTTTTATACAACAGCCTTGTGTACTCTTTTTGACTCCCTCTTCCCTCCTCTCCATCCTTCCCCCATTTCCTCTCTCAATCACATTCTCTCTCTTGACTTCACTCCCTCACTCTCCCTACCTGACACTCGCACCCAAGGTTTCTCACTTCCTTCCCCTCTTTCTGTTATTCCCTCTTTTCCCACTCACTCTTCCCTCGCCTTTCTCTCATTCCGTCAACTCCTTCAAACTCCAATAAAATTATTCCAAAGGCCAAGGAACCTGAGATAACATAATAACCTGGAGAAGACAATCAGACCACTCACACATGCACAAATCAAATATATTGATGTTTCAGGCCTCTGTGAAGAGTAACTGGGATGTAGTTTGAATGCTTCTCCGGGGTTAAGAGTTGTCCAAGGGAAGCAGTAATAAAATAAATAAAAGTGGACTTTATCTGCCAGCGGCGCAGACTGCACCCAGCAGCTCCCTTTTTAGCCTCACAGAGATACCAGGACTCTTAATAATTGATTATAATTGATTTTAACTAGGCCCTGACCCAGGCCAGGACTCAAAGACAGTGTCGTCCAAGTGTGTGTGTGTGTGTGTGTGTGTGTGTGTGCGTGCGTGTGTGTGTGTGTGTGTGTGTGTGTGTGTGTGTGTGTGTGTGCGCACGTGTGTGTGCGCACATGTGTATGCGTGCGTGTGTGTGAGAGAGGGAGAAAGGTGGGCAGTGCACATCTTTAAAAACTCCAGACGTGTTCCTGAGATAAAATATTTAGGCAGCCGAAGCCTTGACCTCCTGTGCTCGCCGGCTCCCAGTTAGAATTGATTTCTGACAAGGCAACTGGGACGCCGTTACAACAAAATGCACTAAAGCCGGCCACGCGTGCCCTCTGACACTCTCACCAGCTTAACCCCCTTGCCAAAGCCCTGTCTCTGTCTCTGTCTCTCTTTTTACCCACAACCTCATGCTAATTGCATTAGCCTACGTTAGCTCAACCGTCCCGTGGAAGGGACACCGACACAACACACTGTACATCGGGTGCATATGTGAGTGTGCATCAAATCAAATTGTATTGGTCACATACACATATTTTGCAGTTATCGCAGGTGTAGTGAAAGGCTCATGTTCCAACAGTGCAGCATGCATGTGTGTGTTTGTGTGTGTGTGTGTGTGTGTGGGGGGGGGGGGGGGGGGGTCCAGTGAGATGGACAAAACCCAAAAGCTTATTCTTTACGAGTCAACTCCTTCCTCCTCTGGCTGTCCTCTAAGGCTACTTGGACAGGAAATCAGACCAGAGTTGGCATGCTCAGGTACCTTCATACATCAAGCCAGAACTCCAATCACATTAAACATAGGAACCTGACCAGGATTCAATGGTATAGCTAAGATGTGGTCATTGATGTTCATGCATTAGTTTATGACCTGTTCAAAACTGCATCAACTCATGTCTAGGGCTGTGGCAGAAATTTTGTCAGCCGGTGATTGTCGGTCTCACGGTAATTGACCGTTAATTAACATAAGACATTTAGTATCTCCTGGCTTCCACCCATAGTCTACAAGCCACTGATGCAGACCTTTGTAATATCTACATAAATACACTAGTTCATTTAGCAGTTCATTTAGCAGACAAGATTTGCTTAGAATTCTGTGTCATTATTTTATAGTATGAAGAATACATTTGAACAAAGCTGAATGAAATAGAAAGGATATTTTCTCCGAACGATTTGAGGGAGTGCGCACATGTGTTGAGCGGTTAACAAAGAAATAGGTATTCCTATATGCTTAATTTAGAGTTATTAATGTAACTTTATGTTCTACAAACATTGGGCTATATGTTTTGAATTTTCTATACATTGTAAGGCTGCATGATGCAACTCTAATGATGATTTGAAAAAAGTTGAGCTCTGCTTTGTTTTTTTGTGCAGGCTGTACACACTACATCAGTCACTCATTCACAATTTGACAATTTGACATGCACTTGATAATTCCTAGAATTTCCCGGTGGCATCCCCTTTGTGTGGCCGTAATGCACCCTAAAAGAAATGAATGCCTTTTGCAGCCTGTGGCTGTCGTGCCCTTCTCCAAGAGTGCTGCGCTCTCCATCATGTGATCGGGTATTTTTCACAGGCTACAAGTAAAGACAGACACTGTCTGGGACAGTTGTGGGATGCGATAGATCCCAAATGAATACAACCACTAGCATCAAAACATATGTTTTATGCAATGTGGCTGACGCAACAGATCAGAATGTTTATCTTAAAATGTTGATAAACTATGAGGCTATTTCGTCACATTGTAAGCGCAGCAATGAGCACATGATTATTAAGCGTGAATGTTTCAACACCATATTAAAAAAAGTGACCGCAAATGCAATTATGCATGTAATGCTTTTATTATAAAGGTGCATTTTTGTATGGTGAAAATGATCTTCCTCAAACTTAAAAATCACTCGTCGCTTATGCATGCCAGTTAGGCCCTACACCCCTTGTAAAGCGGATTAATGTGTTTCATTTTAAGAAGTTATTTGGCCACTTTAGTTGTGATACAAACCTTGTTAAAACACATAGGCCTATGGGTTAGGCTGCATGAGGTGTGTGACTATGATTCGAAAAATTTGCAAAAAAAAAAAAGGCATTGTTTCTTATGCTGGGCATCATTCACGAACGATAAATATATAATTCACAAGTGATAGGCTAATATTGTCACCCATCAGACTATTCTTGATTTAATCTTGTCCTTACATATACTAAATAATACAGTATATATGTGACATTTGTTTTGATTTAGAATTAACCATTATCATGCAAATGTTTGAAGCAGGAGTAGCAGGAAGAAATACATGTAACATATGCGCTTAAATAGCGAGTGGAGGACAATTTTCCCCGTGGTTTATTTTCATGCCAGCTGGATAGGCTATACTCCTGTTGTAAATATAAGCAATGTGCTTAATATTAGGAAAGTTGAAAAATAAGTATAGTAGGTCTAGTCTATAGAAAGCTGATGGGTGCCTCGTCTTTTTATTAATGGCCATCACTCTGTTTTCTCACACAATTGCATAGCCTAGAAGCACAAGCATTTCTCTACACTCACATTAACATCTGCAAACCATGTGTATGTGACAAATTCAATTTGATTTGATTTGATTTATAGAAATGTTGTGCAACATGAGCTCAAGGGCTCTCATGAAGTGTTTAGTTTTTTGAATAGATTTGCATTGATGTCAGAATGATTAGAGGGACAATAGACTGCTGAGTACCAGGCAGTTAGCAAGTTTGGTAGGCTACTAATGACCAGCAGCAGCATCAGAGCTTGGAGAAGCCTAATTACAATGATTAAACAGTCATGTGGAATTTGACTGCCTTCATGACTTGTGACTGCTGGTGTGGCGGTAAGACGGTCACCGCAACAGCCCCACTCAGAACTTGTTCTTAACTGACTTGCCTAGTTAAATAAAGGTTAAATAAATAAATACTCATGTCCCCTTACTACTGTTATGATTAAAAAAGAGGAATACCGTAAGACAAGGGGTTGGACAATAGGCTTAACAGAGCTTCAGAGAGACCTTGAAATTGTTCTCTCTGTCTCTTGGAACAGCAGTTCAGCCAAAGATTGTCTATTATATTGACAAGATAGTCAAGTGACCACTAACAATGGAAATACAGGCCTGAGATCAGGTGGGTATATTCTAGCCAATGACAGGGCAGATATGCACGTGAACAACAGGCCATAGAGATAGATTGAGGACTTTTCTTTGTATCTGTGCCATTATAGCATCTGTGACAGTTTTAAAGTAGTCCATTTTCTTCTTCATTGGCTGATTGCTCGCAACTCATAGGAATCCACACTCAGTTGATTACTTTAAAATGGTGGAAGACCTCAATGCTATGTCCATGCTGAAACAGGTTATATCCACGATGAGCCCTTTATCTATTTTCATACAACAGGAACAGTGCCGATATAAAGTTGTTATTTTTCAAAGTTGCAGAAATGCCACGTGCGTCCACTTATATCAGTGAATTCATAATAACCAAACCATTATGAAACTTATATTAGATCAAATAAGTCACAAGTAGCAAATAAGCAATTCCATTTCTTGTTTACCAAATTCGACACCCTCTCACTGACCTCCATAAAAAATTCCTCGCTTCGCGGGCTTATTTTCGTGGACAGATTTTGGGCAGAGTAAAACCTCTCTCTTTGCCTCTTTCTCTCGGGTTCAGCCAATCTGTAGGATCCCGTCAGAAAAACAGACAGACAGGTCAGGTAATTGTCTGCTTGATACTGCTATTGATCCACCAAAATGCAGTCCAGGTAAACAGTTGAATAAAACATTGTCCCCCCAAGCAGAGACTTGTGCAGAAGTACTGTGCAGTGTACTCCATTGTACAGTATGTACAAATACAGACCTCAGAGGGGGGCTACAGTATAGGCCAAAGGCCAAAGTCATGAAAATATCAGAAGAATAAAAACCTTACAATAAAGATTGATGAATCATACTTATCCATAAAGAAATTATCCAGAAGTCTGAGGAAAATTGTGTTTGGTTTGATATTAAACACTAACAGTAAACTATCACTGAAAATAGAAAACAAAAAAAGAGTACCAAGTGTTTACTATACTGACCTGTACAGAAGATTAATCAGAGTGTTTTTTTTTATGTTAGGGAATGGCTTGTTCTCTTCTGACAATGGTACAAATGACAATAAGAGTATTTTAATCCCATGAGGCAGGGCCAGGCCCCTGCTGTTGCCATGGCACCCCAGATGGACTTAGACTGTTAAGCGGACCTGACCTGGTTTACTTCTGGTCAGTGCACATGCTCCTTTTGTTTATTGACCACAGAGCACAAACATGTAGGTGACATACATTTAGTGTAATTGTACCGAGCTTTGTAAATGGTCACAAATTCTTGGTTGATGAAGTTACATTTCAATTCAGCAAACTTTTAGACAGATGTGGTTATCTTGTTGTTGAACACTTTATGATTGATAACCTATACACTTTGAAGTGGTTATTTTTTTGGTGTGGTTTTCATACAATCCCCTTTTGGGGGGATTCACCTTCACAATGTTTATACCATGTTTTTATCTGCTCAATTTTGTCTTTCACTTGTCTTCTTTGGTGCCAACAAATAAAACCTAAAACCTAAAATGTAATTGAAGAGCGCCCCCTACCTGTATGGTGGTTAGATGCACAGCTGGCATCCACCTTATATGACAGAAGAAGCAACATGTGTGAGTGTGAATGTGTATGTGTCTTGTGTGTGTCTGCCCAGCAGTGGGTAAGAGCCCACGCCCAGTGCACTGTGATGATGTCAGCATGGCTGTAACCCTATAATTAATCACGGTAGCACGGTGCAACTCCACATGTGTCTCTGTGCTGGGTCAAACTGTCCCGTTTAAAAAATGTATGGATCAAGGTACGGGCAGGGGGGAGGGGAGAGGAAGAGGAAGGAGGGAGCCTCTGTGGCTCTGTTGTGTTAACCCCCTTATCCCATAGAGGCTAAAGCTGGGAGAGGTGCCACAGCTGTACCATACACGCATATACAATCACACATATACAACCAATCACAGACAAGAACACACACATGCCAAACACACACTCTATGACATGGGCCCTGGCCAAGAATGTCCCAGGAGGGTGGGTAGGAGTTGTGAGGGTGTGGGGAACAAAGGCACAAGAGGTATAAGGGGAGTATAAGGGGAGGTGGGGGATGGAGGTTGTTCTCCAACAAACACCCCTCCCCTGGCGTAGCCAAAGCACAGTAAGAATTTAGCTCTGAGGAAAAATACTCTGGCTTATATGGGCCTGAGGTTTGAGTGTTTTTATCTATGACCTTTAGTTCTCCATGACCTGGATCATGATATCATCTCTGGCTCTCGGGGGAGAACAATTACTGACTATATGAATGTACAAAGCCATCGATCACGTGACACCATTCATTCCTAAGTGAAGACTCAATAGCGCATTTGAAGCCAAAGGAAGTCTGTTAAGATGGCATCTCACGGATACATAACATCCTGCAGTTTGAGCTACTCCAGGAAATGTCGTTGCAGGCTAGCTCAGTGCTGGCCTCTCTCATTGAGTAACTCAAGATGAAGGCCGACCACAGTACTGCAGGCTGCCATTAGCAACTAAATTATCATTATAACTTATTCTGTGTGTTATTTGTAAAATCATTGGTTCAAGGACATACACCTGGTGTAATAGAAGCAATTATTGGTATCATGATTGTCCCCCCAAAAACATTTTTTTACAAAGATGACCATTTTCCCCTTCACTATAATGGGGGACCATTTTTTCGCAACTAATGCCTTCATCAGTACCACGGTCGGCCTTGAACTTCATGGCTGCAATGAGAGGGAGCAGTCGTTCTCCCCTGGTGGAGAACCCCAAACTTAAGGACCAGTTTAAAACCAGAGGGCCTACTATCTTCTTTTGACCTTCCTTGTATTTAACAATAAACATCCTCTCTACAGCCTACTGTAGAAATGAAGGTACAACTTTTTGATTGTACAACCATGCACCAGCGAGTCGGAAAAACTGTGATCCCTCAGCCTGCTCTGGGCTGCATTCTTCCTCAAAAAAACTCTCTCCTGCATAAGTACTTTCTTTCTTTCCCCATCTCTCGGTTTCTCTCTCATTCTCTCCGCCTGCGTTCCCTCAGCTGATGTCAAATGGTTCAGTGTTGTTCAATTAAATTCAAGTTGACATGCATTGGAAGTAGGCAGTCCTCTCAGTAATTCAGCCCTCTTTATAGCCAATCTATTTTTTAATAAAGGTTCTGAAGAAAACATTAAAGTATTGATCTTTATTTATCGATCCGGCCGAAAGCATAGTTAAAGCTGACATAAATCAATCAAAATAAATTTTAAATGATGATAGGCGCATAGGAGGAACCGGGAAGGTGCTGGGAGCGTAATTAGGGATCTGGTGAGTGGCAACCCAAGGCAATATGAGACAGTAATACACAGGCTGAAACGCTGTTTAGCAGGTCCAGATTAGGAATTTGTTTCGTATTAAATGAAGCGACTTGGAACCAAGGTTAATGAAAAGGAATAGCACTTTAGGCCATGAGTAATCCACAGAAACCCTGCTCTACAACAAATAAGACTAATGGGCTGCCCCTGCCCTGCCCACATGAACACACACCGCCAGCGACAACCCCCGCTTACCAAGAACAATGGATATTCAGAGAGACAGAGAGAGAGAGAGAGAGAGAGGTCTGCATTTTGGTCTCTCCCAGGTCTTTAAACAATGCAGGGTGCATTAACTGATTTTAATCTGAGTAATGATGTCCACCCAAGGGATAGGGAGCAGGAGAGGAGAGGAGGCAGTGTGTGACAGGGCTTAACTCGGTCTAGAGGTCTGGTCTATACAGTATACTCGGACTCTCCTTGGACACAGCCACATAGACAGTCACATGTTCTGCTTTTATGTCATAAGAGATGTTCATAAACTGGCATAGACCAAGTTGGCACAGAGGATGATGACAGCTGGGTAAGGGTAAAGGTGAGATGAGGCCAGTTGGTGTGCTTTTAAATCTGTCGTCAAGATCCAACAGAGAGGCTACACGTGCCAAAAGTCCAGATTGAAGCCTGGTTTCACGACCAACATGTAGTGCAGAGTTTGTTCTAGTACAAGTTGTACAACACAGTCCAGGGTAGAAGACAGTGCAAAACAAACCTGTTACTCACTAGCCTAGCCAATTCAACTAGAAAAATAATGTTTTCGCAATCTTCTGTGTTTTAAAAATCAATCTGTGTAGTTTCAGTAGAATTTAAACCAGGCTCTGGCACAATAACTGTATAGCCATATAATCAACGGTCAGTTGAAGACCGTCATGAAAATAAATAACTATGTCTTTTTTAGTGTGTAGAATAAACATCTGACTGAAGACAGGACAGCCGGATATTCATGCAGTTGAGTCCGTTTCTGCGTAACATGGCCTCTTAAAGTGGAACTGACAGCGTTTTACCTACTTTGCAGATATGAAACTAACAGACAATCGTAATATCTGTAAAATAAATATCAAATTCCCAATTTATGCTTCAAAACCAAAACATTCCTTTGCTAGCTAGCTAGCTAGGGTGAACTTGAATGACTGTTATTCACAGTTAGCATACCTCCTAATTGTCAATCAAATGTATTTGGCAGGCAGACAAGTTTCCATTCAGTTGTCTAAATGTGGGTTGGGACACGCTTGCATTGACAGGCAAGCTGCAGAAGGAGGAAAAGGGTACTCTTCCCCACCGTTTATCAGCACAATTTTGATGGCCAACTAGGTTTCCCCTCAAGAATTTCTCTGTTCTTAGCGCCATCCACCATTTCTTCAATTCTAACCAGTTTCCCAGTCCTTGCCGATGAAATGGTGTTCTCGGGCGATGAGAGGTGTTGGGTTTGCACCAGAAATATAATTTTCCTTGATGGCCAAAAAGCTCAATTTTAGTCTGATCTGACCAGAGTACCTTCTTCCATATGTTTGGGGAGTCTCCCACATGCTTTTTGGCAAACCCCAAATGCGTTTGCTTATTTATTTTTTGTAAGCAATGGCTTTTTTTCTGGCCACTCTTCCGTAAAGCCCAGCTCTGTGGAGTGTACGGCTTAAGTTGTCCTATGGACAGATACTTCAATCTCCGCTGTGGAGCTTTGCAGCTCCTTCAGGGTTATCTTTGGTCTCTTTGTTGCCTCTCTTATGAATGCCCTCCTTGCCTGGTCTGTGAGTTTTGGTGGGCGGCCCTCTCTTGGCAGGTTTGTTGTGGTGCCATATTCTTTCCATTTGTTTAACAATGGATTTAATGGTGCTCTGTGGAATGTTCAAAGTTTCTGATATTTTTTATAACCCAATCTTGAATAGCAAGATCTGTACTTCTCCACAACTTTGACCCTGACCTGTTTGGAGAACACCTTTGTCTTCATGGTACCGCTTGCGTGGTGGTACCCCTTGCTTAGTGATGTTTCAGACTCTAGGGCCTTTCAGAACAGGTGTATATATACTGAGATCAAGTCCACCTGTGTGCAATCTAACTAATTATGTGACTTCTGAATGTCACGGTCGTCCTCCTCTTCATCTGAAGAGGAGAGGCGAAAAGGATCAGAGGACCAATATGCGGCGTGGTAAGTGTCCATGGTAAATCTTTAATAAAGAAAGTACTGACACTGCATACAAAACAATAAACCAAATACAACCGTGAAGCTACAAATGAGACCTGTGCTGACACAAGCCACTAACATAGACAATCACCCACAAACAAACAGTGCAACCCAGGCTACCTAAGTATGATTCTCAATCAGAGACAACTAATGACACCTGCCTCTGATTGAGAACCATACTAGGCCGAAACATCGAAATGCCCCAAAACATAGAAAAACAAACATAGACTGCCCACCCAACTCACACCCTGACCATACTAAATAAATACAAAACAAAGGAAATAAAGGTCAGAACGTGACACTGAAGGTAATGTGTTGCACCCGATCGTATTTAGGGGCTTCATAGCAAAGGGGGTGAATACATATGCATGCACCACTTTTCAGTTTTCTATTTTTTTATAGGTTATTTTTTCCATTTCACTTCACCAATTTAAACTATTTTGTGTATGTCCATTATATGAAATCCAAATGAAAATCAATTTAAATGACAGGTTGTAATGCAAAAACATTGGAAAAACGCCAAGGGGGATAAATACTTTTGCAAGACACTATATCTAGTGTTCCCTCATTAGATTTTAGCTCACCTCGCTTTGGCTAGCATTAGTTGTTGATCTTGTTGTTGATGTGCATACGCAACTGAGGGAGACAGCCTCCATTTTAATTTTTTAATTTTTTAATTTTTTTATTTCACCTGTATTTAACCAGGTAGGCTAGTTGAGAACAAGTTCTCATTTGCAACTGCGACCTGGCCAAGATAAAGCATAGCAGTGTGAACAGACAACAACACAGAGTTATACATGGAGTAAACAATTAACAAGTCAATAACACAGTAGAAAAAAAGTCTATATACATTGTGTGCAAAAGGCATGAGGAGGTAGGCGAATAATTACAATTTTGCAGATTAGTGATAAATGATCAGATGGTCATGTGCAGGTGGAGATATTGGTGTGCAAAAGAGCAGAAAAGTAATTAAAAAATAAACAGTATGGGGATGAGGTAGGTAAAATTGAAGCTCTGATTGACTATGGCTCACTGGTCTGCGTAGACACCGGTCATAGACAAGAATATGTTTTTATTAGGTTTTATATACTGCAGTGTCTATTAATTGTCCAAACACTTTCCCACTCTGAAATTGTATATGTTTGATGGGGATGTGAACAGATTTGAATAAAATTGCAATTTGCTAAAATGCGGTCAGTTCCACTTCAAATGTCCAATGCAGCCATTTGTATATCACTATAAAATCATTTCTGGGCAACAATTAAGTACGTTGCAGTGATTGTTTTTAATAAAATGGTCTACTGGAAAAAAAATTGCATACAGCAATTTCTCAAGCAAGAATTTTGCTAGGACGGTCTGGGAGTGGTCTGAGTGGAGAGGGGAAAACTGTTATTGGCAGAAAGGTTTGGAACTCTCAATCTTCTTGGTCTTTTAACTACTTTACCGCTTGGTGATGTCACCAGGCAGGCCAAAAGTCCATCCCACCTAAACAGGCTGAAATTTAACCTGAAAGTTTGTTGCTCCTTGCTGAAACAAGCAGTCAACAAAGGAGCCTTCGGTTGCCTAGACAATGCTCTCCTCTTTGCAGCAGCAGCAGCACAAATAGAATTACAATAATTAGAATGGGCTTGGAACCTCTAACCCTGGAAATTTGATGGGTAAACTCATGGCTACACTCGCAATGGCTGCCTGGTTTTGTGATGCAATCATTTCCACAGTAATGTAGAACGTTTATTCAAATAATGTTAATGGATGTGGCTCATGGCAATGGAATGTATTTTTTGTAACGTCAGATGAATTGAATCAACAAATCACAGCACATATTGATGTGCGCAATTCCTGCTTTTACTTCCTGCTATGACTTGATCAGCTTCTTAGCTTACTGTTCTAGCTAGCTTACTGGCATAGCTAACATTACTTAGCTAGCAATCCCTCTACTGGCATAAAAAGCTTGCTGCTTACTTAGCCTGTTTACATTACCCTGAAGTGCAGACCAACAATTAAGAGGGACTGTTATCAGAAATCAGTCTGTAGATCAGCATGCTTCTTTGCAATCACTAATGTGTATTTGTATCATTGGGTCAGCTGAGCAAAGCAGCTTGACTCGGGAGGCTACAGCAATGACTCGTGGCAGAACAGCTGCTTCATGTAAATTCAAAGTTAGCAGCACTACTACAGCGTGCAAACTAGCTTTTTGTTGGAAGCATTCAACATGTTGTGTGCAGTACTAAGTAGGTTGCGGGTCAGTTAGCTGCATCGTTTCAGTGACTGGCTCAGTAGCAAGCCGATGTTGGACAAGTCTATGCTATCTTTCAAACTTCAGAAATACTGCTCATTGAAGCACACAACTCCCTAGATGTGAAATGGTTGACTAAAACTTCCCTAGCTAAAACACGTCAACATTGTTTACAGATGTATTGATTAGGAGATGTCACGTAGGTGATATTTTCAAAGGTAAGACAGCACATTAGTGACGGGTCATTCGTGAACGAACATCTCTTTTTGGTGAACATCGGGAGCCGAATCGCATCTGTGAAAGAACTGTTCATTTGGTTCCCTGATTGGCATACTGCTACGATTCATGCTGTTACTTCTGCTTTTTGAGCTCCAGAAAACAATTATATGCAGATAAATTACGAAAACATTCACTGAAGATTGTAATTCTTCACTGCATGAACAATAGATACTGAGGAGAACAGTCTTTTTCTGGTCCAAACACATTTAAAAATGTATTTGAACTCACGTTACGATCTGACATACAGACAGGCAACTTTGCAGGCTTTACATTTAGAGATTTGATATTTTTCATGGTTTTTGGTAAATGTTTAAGTGCTATTATACAAAGAGCCATTTGGGAGCCAAATGAATGGCTCTTTTAGCTGAATGGAGCCAAGGGCACCGGCTCACTGAAAAGACTCGGAATCCCATCACTACTTTCGAGCTACCCCATTACCCTTTGCGAGATATGAGACAGATCAGTGCAGACAGTATCAAAGCGCTATCTGATGTAAAACAATGATTATTGGCATGAATAGGGACACCCGTTCTATTCATTCTATTTCTATGGCAGCACATGCAGAGCGGAGGAGAGGAGAAAAAAATGTGTTGCTATTCAAAAGGTTATTACAGGGGCCGTGGTGACTTGGCTGGACAACTACCATCATCCAACAGTCCATGACCATCACAGAACTAGTCAGAAACGTACTGAGTATATTATTATGACCATAATACCAGGAAAAACGTAATTATTTTGCAAAACATGTTCTTCCCAAACCTCTCAACTTCAAAGCTACTGACACAGAAGAGCATCAAACTCATAGAAAACAACTCTCCATTGTAGGTCAATGTCTCTGCCTGTGGTTGTTTACTTAAACCCCTTGGAACCCAACTTAAAAGTGAAGTTTCTCCGCATCTACCTCTTTATAACATCAGTCCAAGAACAACCGCCGAGCCATTTTAGCCTAGTGAAGATATTAATGAGTTTACAAGGACCTTCCCGATCTAATTATGTCGAGCAACTGCAATATCTTACTGGGCCATGGCTCCCAGGGGAGTACACAAATCTACCAGGCAAGCAAAACTACTCGCCTACTTTTGACAAAACACTCTACATGCAGATACAAATAACACCAAACATCCTTCATTACCATCGTGGCAAGGAGATTAATTTAACTTGAAAATACCTGACTTCTGCTTTCAGATGATCACTATTAGTGAGAATGAGTACAGAGGCAGTAAAACATATAGTTCTTGTAAAAAAAAATATCTAAATGAATTATGTTTTCACTGCAGAGTACTACGCCTTTCCTTTCACAGAGAGAGAGAGAGAAAGAGATCATGCAATGCAGAAGCTAAAACAAGATTAAATTAGCTTGTGATCATAGGAGTTTCAGTTCTTCAAGTATGTCAATACTATGCTCTTAAAAATGATGGTCCAAGTTGGAACCAAATAAGATTAATACGAGCAATACCACAGGACAACCATTCAGGGTCTCTGACAAACCATAAATGGGATGGTTCTTGAAAGAACCATCCAAAAATCCAAACCCAGAAATGTTTACCCCTCCAGGACTGGATTTGAATAGCCCTGCTATAGGATTTTAAGTATTATCTGCATATTTCCCAGGGTGCCACCCATGACTGTGTTTGCCAGTGACAGAGACATGGTTGTTTCATTCATTAACTTTTAGTGCTTTGGCCTTCACCTAAGTGAATAAGTTGTCGTTAAAATGTAATTATTTCATACAATACAATCACTATATGATAAAGCCTTCTTTTGATGTTCGTGTTTTACCCTAATCCAGTGGTCTGAAACTCATAGTTTACAGGCTTCATCAGGCCTGCATGTCACATGGAAAGTGATGTGTAATTCCTATGGAATCCAACCAGAGTGGGGATATCCAACATTTGGGATTTTTTTCCCCCTGCAACCTACATTTAGAAAGACTACCAGGTTTGGGAAGACGAAGATATGAGACTATCTTAAACATCTAAACCAAATTTTGAAAAACAATTTCAGTCACAGATGCAATAAGTTCAAGTAACAGAATGGAATAGTTTAGAAAAATGTTGGTTATTTATATTTGAATAGTATAATATGAATCAATCAATCAAGGTAGATGCGAAAATATAGATATTATGCAAACAATTCAAAAAATCTACCTGCAATAGAGCATGCTGGGAAAAATTATAATGATGGGTGTAGTCTTGGCTCAACTTAACACCAACATTGGGGTTCTTTTACACCGCTGAGTGTTAATGTAACTCTTGAATCAACACTATAAATGTTACACTGAAATATCAACACCTGTCATCACTGGCCAATTTACTGTGAGCTAAGAAAGGGACACATCTGTAGACTTCCATACATTTCAAGAATGTTTTAGAATTCTGAAGAACCCCACACTTAACTAAAAGGTTCTTTATCAGCCAATAGTTCTCCAATGAACATTAATAGCCGAGGAAGAACCATTTTTATAAAAGTTGACCCAAAATCCAGAAACACCCAAGTGATTCCATCCAGTGTTTCCATACATTGAAACAAGGTATTTTTGTAGAGAGTAATATCGGTTTTGAGTCAAGAAATGTGTACATTTCAACCTAAAATATTTGCGATTATTTTATGTCATTATTCCATGTAGCTGACTGCCACAGCAGCGGAGATGTGTAACAACTGTGCCTGAGCGCCCTCGTGGGGGATACTGAAGACAGTACAGCTGCGTTATAGTTATCTTACACAAAAACAACCAAGTGTGACAATGAGAGTTGCGAGTGGGAAAGAAAAGAGTAACTACTGGAGGGGCGTCAATATTTGGAAAAAGCCAAGGGGTGGTTTTTCAATACCGTCAAAACAATTTATTAAACTTTTTTTCAAGACATTTGAATATCTGTAGCTACTTTTTAACGTAATACCTGCAGTCAACTTGTGCAATACATTAGGAGATAAAGCAGATTGCATTCTTCATTTCAACTGTCACATTCTTTTACATTATGAAGCTTATCGTAGTTCCCCAGAACAGTTGAGCAAGTCACGTGTTTGTTTGTTGAATGGCACAACGGGAGAAAGTGGGGGCTGATGAGTCCATAGTGTTCTAGATCTGCCCGCGAGTCTCTTGTGATTGTTACTCTTGTATGCAATTCACTACTAAATGTTTGCCATCAGATATCTTAGAATGGCTTCATGCCGTGTTTGAGAAGTCCAAGAACTCTGGGTGAGTTATCTATACAGCTGCTATTTTTTCCCTGTGCTTCCTACTAGCGTTTATTTTCTCATTTGTTCTTCTCCCCTCTGCTCCATGTACACATGCTGCTCTTCCTTCAGAAAAGCATACATGACAACTTTGTTCATTTGCACAATTTCTCTCATTTACTTTCACTTGTAAATGTTTACACTCACTTGAAATGACATTCGGTAGCTACTAGCTATGCTTGTTTTATTATTATTATTATTAAAAAAATTACCCTTATTTTACCAGGTAAGTTGCCTGAGAACACATTCTTATTTACGGCAATGATCTGGGGAATAGGTACAGGGGAGAGGAGGGGGGATGAATGAGCCAGTTGGAAGGTTGTATTACTTTATGAGCTGGATTTGCCTGTCTTTGAAATTAGTTTATGTTTATCTTCGCGCTAGCATTTAGCTAATAGTTTCTATGGTATTTCTCTATTACTTGTGTACATTTTGTTTTGTGTTTTTAGCGACCGCTTGTGTGCTATATCGTAAATCCTGGGATGTTTGAAGAACGGTTTGACATTATGAAAATATGGATACCGCCCAAGCCTACAGCATACCTCTGCACTCTTGCTTTTTCACTTTCTCTTCTCAAACATGACTTTGTATTTTGGCACTGTACCAGATCCAGTCCATGGAAATACAGTAGCAACAGCTGCATCGTTTAGTATTGTTTGTTCCCTTCATTTCAGCTTGCATATATATCTCTTTCGTATGTATCATTGCTGAACTGCTTGCTACAGACATGCAGCGATGTAAGGTTGGCTGCAGGAGTTTGTACATTGTATTTACTATTTCTAATTGCAAGGAACCATCTTCTACATCTCTATGTGTCTTTTACCAGAAAACTGTGAAATCTCTTTTTCCATTGTGCGTAACTAACTTTACCTGTGATAGAGTTAGCCTATCAACTTTCACACCAGCTCCTTCTCCAACGAAATAAAACTGTGAAACAAAATCAAGCTCCATATCATTTTTTTTTAGTTTTTACCTTCATTTAACTAGACAAGTCAGTTTATAACACATTCTTATTTACCATGACGGCCTAGGAACAGTGGGTTAACTGCCTTGATCAGTGGCAGAAGAACCGATTTTTACCTTGTCAGTTTGAGGATTCGATCTAGCAACCTTTCGGTTACTGGCCCAACGCTCTAACCACTAGGCGTAGCATATCGGCTGAGCAGAGGTTCTCCCATGAGGGTGCACATGGGCAGTTATTACCCATCTCTGCCGCTGTGGCAGTCGGTCCCATAAAATAATGATGTAAAATAATTGCAAATGTTTTAGTTGGAAAAATACATATTTCATGACTCAAAACCAATAGAAATGTTTACAAAAATAGCTATTTCGGCCATACACTTTCAATGAAACCATGAATTTGTCCAGAGTTCGCGTATTTTTGAATCATGCATTCACTGACAACGGAGCAGAATGAGTCCTGCATCCAGCAACGTCACAAGTCACATGTCCCGTTTTTGCAGCTGTCTCAGTTCTGCAATCCAGGGAGAGAGAGGGCAAACTCCACTGAACTAATTTCAATGTATGGAATCAGTTGAGAGTTTGGGGTAAATTCAATGTTAGTGATGGCTGTTTAACAGTCTGATGGCCTTGAGATAGAAGCTGTTTTTCAGTCTCTCGGTCCCAGCTTTGATGCACCTGTACTGACCTCGCCTTCTGGACAATAGTGGAGTGAATAGGCTCGGGTGGTTGTTGTCCTTGATGATAATTTTGGCCTTCCTGTGACATCGGGTGGTGTAGGTGTCCTGGAGGGCAGGTAATTTGCCCCCGGTGATGCGTTGTGCAGACCTCACTTCCCTCTGGAGAGCCTTACGGTTGTGGGCAGAGCAGTTGCCGTACCAGGTGGTGATACAGCCCGACAGGATGCTCTCGATTGTGTATCTGTAAAAGTTTGTGAGTGTTTTTGGTGACAAGCAAAACATTTTCAGCTTCCTGAGGTTGAAGAGGCACTGTTGTGCCTTCTTCACGACGCTGTCTGTGTGGGTGGACCATTTCAGTTTGTCTGTGATGTGTACGCCGAGGAACTTAAAACTTTCCACCTTCTCCACTGCTGTCCTGTCGATGTGGATGGGGGGTGGTCCCTCTGCTATTTCCTGAAGTCCACGATCATCTCCACGATCACCTCCTCCCTGTAGGCCTTCTCGTCATTGTTAGTAATCAAGCCTAACACTGTAATGTCGGCTGCAAACTTGGCATGCACGGCCACACAGTCATGGGTGAACAGGGAGTACAGGAGAGGGCTGAGAACACACCCTTGTGGAGCCCCAGTGTTGAGGATCAGTGGGGTGGGGACGTTGTTTAGGACTAGGACTCAGTTGCACAGGGCGGGGAGCTTAATGACTAGTTTGGAGGGTACTATGGTGTTGAATGTTGAGCTGTAGTCGATGAACAGCATTCTTACATGGGTATTCCTCTTGTCCAGATGGGTTAGGGCAGTGTGCAGTGTGATTGCGGTTGGACCTATTAGGGTGGTAAGCCCTGGAGTAGGTCTAGGGTGTCAGGTAGGGTGGCAGTGATATGATCCTTGACTAGTCTCTAAAAGCACTTCATGATGACGGAAGTGAGAGAGGGCTTTGTATGCGTCGCGTAATGGCCTTTTACATTTTAAGAGCGAGATACTTTTCCGTGAATCTCTTAATATCTCTAACGGTATGGTAACGCTTTATCAACATTACACAAACCATCTAAGAGAACATCACTCTGCCTTTTGCCAGTACATACCCCCTGTCTTAGTTTTCATCATGTGGGAGACACAGAAAACAGAACCAAAGGATAGTGGGAGGGAGGGAGAGGGTGATGAAAACAGAGGAGAGGAACAGTGTAAAGCTCCTGTGAGGTCAGCATTGGCCATTGCAGTGTTTTTCTCTGGAATATGTTTTAAAATTGAAGAGCAGCCTGAGGGTTTAGCCCCGCTGTTCATTAGAAACCACAGCCTGGTATCACATTCAAGACTCAGCCAGGGACAGCATGTACATATACTATAAAAGACAGGACACAGAGAGGCAGGGCTAACATATTTACAAAGAGTCCTCATTAGAGTAGAACAGATTGAAATATAATAGTATATACAGGTAATATAGTAGAAAAGAGTAGAACATTAATGGAATGCTGTGGTTCAGATGCTGGATTACGTACTGTGTCGTGGGATAAGTGCTGCAGTATCATGTTGTCTCCTCTGTTTGAAAGGGTTGGAGTGACGGTCAGTGTTTCCTTGTGGGACAGATCCTCCAACCCAAATATGTGTTGATGTGGAGATCTGCTGTGTCCCATATAACAAGACCCATCTATTATTAATTTGTACTCTACAGAGTTGAGAGGAAAGGAGAACAGAAAAATAAAGTTGCTCTGGGATGTACAGAAAGTTTCACACACACACACAGATGCATACAAACAGAGTGCTTAGGGCAACATTAAAGAGAGGAGATAACAGTTCCCATCAATCAGCATTCATCAAACACACACATAAACACTTGGCCGTCTATTCACAACAAGGAAGCAAAAGGATAGCCCATGGCTATGAGCATGTCATTTTGTCTGTGTCAAAACATGTTTCATGTGAAAAGGGTGTCATACTATACCACCAGAAACCCTCTAATGTGCTAACGAAAACCAGAATGAATGTACACAAAAGCTACGATGGTGCTGACAGAGAGAACTGCCTCACTTCTAGTCATTAGGAAACTTTGCAATATTGTTTTTTATATATTATTTCTTACATTGTTAGCCCAGAAAATCTTACGTGTTGTTACTTATAGCCGGGAATAACTATTTTTTATAAGAGTGACATCAACTTACCAGCCTACGACCAAGAATTTCAACTTTTCCGAAGTGGATCCTTTGTCCGAAACCACCCAGGGCATTTGAACTGATTCCAGAGGCTGACCCAAAACAACACCGCCGGAGAAGAGGAAGATGGAGCGGTCTTCTGGTCAGATTTCGGAGGCGCGCACACCACCCACCGCTTCCGAGTATATTACTCACTAATGTCCAGTCTTTAGAATACAAGGTAGATGCAATTAGGGCAAGGGCTGCCTTCCAGAGAGACATGAGGGATTGTAACATACTCTGTTTCACAGAAACATGGAGATATGCTGTCGGAGTCGGTACAGCCACCAGGATTCTTTGTGCTTCGCACCGAAAGGAATAAACATATCTACTGGAAGAAGAAGGGCGGGATTGTATGTTTCATGATTAACAACTCATGGTATAATTGTAATAACATACAGGTACTTAAGTCCTTTTGTTCACCTGACCAAGAATTCCTCACAATCAAACGCCGACCATATTATATTACAAGAGAATTCTCTTCAGTTATTGTCACAGCCGTGTATATCCCCCCTCAAGCTGATACCACGACATCCTTCAAGGAACTGCACTGGACTTAATGTAAACTGGAAACCATATATCCCGAAGCTGCATTTATTGTAGCTGGGGATTTTAACAAAGCAAATTTGAGATTAAGGCTACCTAAATTCTATCAGTTTATAAACTGTAGCACTCACGCTGGAAAAACACTGGATCACTGCTACTCTAACTTCTGTGATGCATACAAGGCCCTCCTCCGCCCTCCATTCGGAAAATCTGACCATGACTCCATTTTTCACCTCCCTTCCTATAGACAGAAAACCAAAGAGGAAGGACCTGTGCTAAGGACTATTCAACACTTTTCTGACCAATCAGAATTCACACATCAAGATTGTATTGATCCTGCGGACTGGGATATGTTCCATGTAGCCTCAGATAATAATATTGATGTATACGCTGATTCGGTGACTGAGTTTTTAAGGAAGTGTACAGGAGAAGTTGTACCCACTGTGACTATTAAAACCTACTCTAAACAAAACCCGTGGAAAGATGGTGGCATTCGAGCAAAACTGAAAGCTGAACCACCGCATTTAAACAGCCATCACAAACACAGAGAGGCTCCTGCATACATACAGACTTAAAATCATTGGCCACTTTAATAAATGGATCACTAGTCACTTTAATAATGTTTACATATCTTGCATTGCTCATCTCATATGTGTATACTGTATTTTATACCATCTATTGCATCTTGCCTATGCCATTCTGTCATTGCTCATCCATATATATTCTTATTCCATTCCTTTACTTAGATTTGTGTGTATTAGGTAGTTGTTGTGGAATTGTTAGATATTGCTGAACAGTCGGAACTAGAAGCAAAAGCACTTCTTTATACTCTCAATAACATCTGCAAACCATGTGTATGTGAGAAATAATATATAATTTGACACAAACACCAACTTTCCTGTATCTTACAAAAGCACAAAAACATAGATAAGTAGCACATTGGAAGTAACACAACTTTGCATGGGGGGGAACAATCTTCGGTAACACATTATAACATTAAGGCGGCCAGGCACTGTTCTGCCTGATTGGACCTCCTGCAACCCTGTGCTGCTATGGTAAAGACAGCGTTTTGCTGTTGAATGTCAGTGATAGACATCACACCCGTCTTCCTCCCATGCTCCATCTGGTTTCTGCAGATGTCTCAATCAAGGTAGCATCTGCCTAGTGTCAGTAGTGACTGGGCAACCTTGGGTACATACTGTATTGTATTGTACTGTACTGGCTTCTGTAGAAATATGGATGTACTGTGTAATACTCTTCTCAGCTCAAAGTTTGGCTGGAGTAGAAGTGGTAACTGACAATTCAGTGTCACGCCTCAAAAACCCTCACATAACTTTTTGTGTTGCAAATACAGTTTGTTACACTTGTCGACAAGTAACAGATCACTTTTCTCTAGGTTAGCCAACTGTGCTAGCAATCTCCTTTTGTGCAATTGTTTCTCTGATAATATAACGTGATTTTCAAAGAAACAATACTTTTTCTAAAGTATTTTCTCGCTAACATGGTGTCATGCTAAAAACACAATTTGTACAGTTTGTTTTCGATAATGTAACGTCATGCTAAAGCCTAATTTTTGTTGTTTATCTCTGCTAGCGTAGCATCATGGTAAGATCTCAGCTTGTCTCTGCTAGCGCAGCTTCACGCTAAAAACTCAATTTAGCCAGGACGGTCACCCTATCACACACCCTGCAGGGGGGCCACATTAAAGGTAATGTCTCCCCCAGTTTAGCTCTCCTTCATTTCATTCTCCCATCTCTCCTTAATGAACTCCCACAGAATTACCAATTCTCAACGTGCTGCGTTTTTATGATTCTATTTGTTTATCCATCTCTGATTTCCTCCTCTTTCTCTTCACCGGGCGCAGCCTCTTTCATTTTATTGGCCACTGTTAGCGGTGGACGGGCATCGGGTGCTCGTGAACGGAGCCCGTTTTGAGATTAGCCGATTAGGTTGTTCATCACTCAGGGACCCCCGTCGAGCCGACGCTATTGGAGCGTCGGCCAAATCACAGCATCTCTGGAAGGCATTCCACTATAATTGAATGCACAATAATTTCCCCATTAATAAATCCGTCATATTGCAGCTTATGCATGAAATGTCCACATTATCTGTTGCATTTTGTTAATGTCTTGCTCCTCTCCAGTACATTCAATAGACAGTTGAATGGAGGAAGAGTGATGTAATGAGTGAGTGAGGAGAGTGGGAGGAGGGAAGAGGTTACCAATAGCATCTCCTATTTTATTTATCCCCATTTCTTTTCTTGTATGCAGAAGAAAATTAAAGAACATTGATCACGTGACGCATTGCCAGGGTGAGTTGCCGTGGTGGTTGCCAGGCCAACAGTAACTGGCTGATTGGTTGACTGTCGCTCTGAGGAGTTGATCTGTCCATTTTCTTTCTGGGGAATCTATTGCTCTTACTCTGTTATTTATTGAAGTGTGGCTCGGGAAACATTTCATTAGAGGATATTTAGAGGCTCCCGAGTGGCGCAGTGGTCTAAGGCACTGCATCTCAGTGCAAGAGGAATGACTACAGTTCCTGGTTTGAATCCAGGCTGTATCACATCCGGCCATGATTGGGAGTCCCATAGGGCGGCGCACAATTGGCCCAGCGGGGTCCGGGTTTGGCCGGAGGTTAAATTAATGAATAAAATATCTGACTCTGATATTCTGTACTGCTGATACTGCACATAAAACCTTGATTCTGATCTCTTGCTGTTGTAGAATATGTCATATATTTACATACACACAGGTGCACACACACACACACACACACAAACGCACAAACTCTCTGTCTCTCTCTCATTATCTCACACATACACAAACACAGACAAAATGTAAACATTGTATTTCGACCAACCTTTAAAACCAAAGGAAAAGCTGCACACTCTAGTAGCTTTGCTGCATTCATTTATTTTCCAATGTTTCAACAGCAAGCTGTCTTCCTCATGGCTTCATTTCTAACAACCACTACAACAACAGGCATGATCTTGTATCTAGTGGTTCCCCAACTTTTTATGGTCCCGTACCCCTTCACACATTCAACCTCCAGCTGCGTACACCCTCTAGCACCAGGGTCAGCGCACTCTCAAATGTTGTTTTTTGCTGTTATTGTAAGCCTGCCACACACACACTATATTTATTAAACAGAGGATTGAGTGTGAGGTTTTGTCACAACGACCAGGACACAAATAATATAATAATAATAATAATAAATGATCAATAATTGTCCTCTTTATTTAACCATCTTACATATAAAACCTTATTCACAATTTCCGATGAACAAATAATTCACCACAAGTTAATGAGAAGGGTGTACTTGAAAGGATGCACATAACTCTGCAATGTTGTATTGGAGAGAGTCTCAGTCTTAAATCATTTCCCACACACAGTCTGTGCCTGTACTTAGTTTTCATGCTAGTGAGGGCCGAGAATCCACTCTCACTTAGATATATGGTTGCAAAGAGCATCAGTTTCTTAACAGCTCCATTTGCCAAGGCAGGATACTCTGAGCGCAACCCAATCCAGCAATCTGGCAGTGGTTTCTGATTAAATTAAATTTTCATAGAACCGCTTGTTGCAATTTCGATGAGGCTCTCTTGTTCAGATATCGTAAGTGGACTGGAGGCAGGGCATGAAAGGGATAATGAATCAAGTTTGTTTTTGGTCATCCATTTCGGGAAAGTACCTGCGTAATTGCTCACCCAACTCACTCATGTGCTTCGCTATATCACATTTGACATTGTCCATAAGCTTGAGTTAATTTGCACACAAAAATCATACAATTATGGAAAGACCTGTGTTGTCCTGTTAATGAAGACAGAGAAGAGCTCCAACTTCTAAATTATAACCTCAATTTTGTCCCACACATTGAATGTAGTTGCGGAGAATCCCTGCAGTCCTAGATTCTGATCATTCGTGCGAGAGAAAACATCACCCAGATAAACCAGTTGTGTGAGAAACTCGTCATCATGCAAGTGTTCAGACAAGTGAAAATGATGGTCAGTAAAGAAAACTGTAAGCTCTTCTCTCAATTAAAAAAACGTGTCAATACTTTGCCCCTTGATAACCAGCGCACTTCTTTATTTTGTAAAAGCATTACATGGTTGCTGCCCATATCATTGCATAGTTCAGAAGCCTTGCTTTAAGTTAACAATTTTCACTGTAGTGTCTAAAACATCTTTCAAGCTTTTCAGGCTTTCCCTTGGCAGCAAGAGCCTCTCAGTGGATGCTGCAGTGTACCCAAGTGGTGTCGGGAGCAACTGCTTGCACGCGCGTTACCACTCCACCATGTCTCCCTGTCATGGCTTTTGCACCATCAGTAAAGATACTAAAATGAGCAGCAGCTACGTTTGCTACATACCATTAGTGGAATTTGCACGAGAGAGTTAATATGATTGGATGTTAATTATTTTTCTAGGCTACCTGTATTTGACAATGTGGTGTTATTTTGCTGAACACTAGATGGTTTAATTTTATTTTTGGCAGTGAAACGAGGCTACTCAGGCGAGGAAAAATACCTCACCCAAATGTCCCACACTGTTGGAACATATAAATAGACTGTTTGAAAATGAGAAGACGGCATCCCCAATTTGGGAATACCTGCCATATACAATTTGTTTCCTTGGCATCTGTGTGTTGTAAACTGATACTGTGTCTTCAGGTTTGACAGACTGCCAATCTGACGGTGATTTATTCACATCATCAGACTGCACAGACTCTGTGATAATTGCTCAGAATGTTCCAAGAATAGACTTCCCATCAGATGAAAAAGTCAAACCAACAAGTGCGTGCGTGTGTATGAGTGTGTGTGAGTGTGTGTGAGTGTGTTTGAGTGTGTGTGCGCTGCATCAGTGAGTGCATAAATGCAGCGTTTCCCAAACTCGGTACTCGGGACCACAGCGAATGCACGTTTTTGTTTTTTGCAAAAACCAAAACGTGCACCCCTTGGGGTCCCTAGGACCGAGTTTGGGAAACACTGCATTACTGTTATGCAAAGCTCAGGCTGGCTTGTAAACGGCTGGTTCAGGAAGGATGCACAAGGTGAAGGCCACCACCTATTAAAACACAAGGTGAATGCCACCACCTATTAAAACACAAGGTGAAGGCCACCACCTATTAAAACACAAGGTGAAGGCCACCACCTATTAAAACACAAGGTGAATGCCACCACCTATTAAAACACAAGGTGAATGCCACCACCTATTAAAACACAAGGTGAAGGCCACCACCTATTAAAACACAAGGTGAATGCCACCACCTATTAAAACACAAGGTGAAGGCCACCACCTATTAAAACACAAGGTGAATGCCACCACCTATTAAAACACAAGGTGAATGCCACCACCTATTAAAACACAAGGTGAATGCCACCACCTATTAAAACACAAGGTGAATGCCACCACCTATTAAAACACAAGGTGAAGGCCACCACCTATTAAAACACAAGGTGAAGGCCACCACCTATTAAAACACAAGGTGAAGGCCACCACCTATTAAAACACAAGGTGAATGCCACCACCTATTAAAACACAAGGTGAATGCCACCACCTATTAAAACACAAGGTGAAGGCCACCACCTATTAAAACACAAGGTGAAGGCCACCACCTATTATTAAAACACAAGGTGAAGGCCACCACCTATTATTAAAACACAAGGTGAAGGCCACCACCTATTATTAAAACACAAGGTGAAGGCCACCACCTATTATTAAAACACAAGGTGAATGCCACCACCTATTAAAACACAAGGTGAAGACCACCACCTATTAAAACACAAGGTGAAGACCACCACCTATTAAAACACAAGGTGAAGACCACCACCTATTAAAACACAAGGTGAATGCCACCACCTATTAAAACACAAGGTGAAGGCCACCACCTATTAAAACACAAGGTGAATGCCACCACCTATTATTAAAACACCAGGTTTCCAAAAAGAGTTGAAATAATTCATATAGAGCTGCTGGTTGCCTAATGCTCTTTAGACATAAAAACATTAATGTCACGTGTGTGTGTGTGTGTGTGTGTGTGTGTGTGTGTGTGTGTGTGTGTGTGTGTGTGTGTGTGTGCGCACGAGTGTACACATGCGTAAGTGTGAAGCTGTACAATGTGTAATGTCATTGAAATGAAGTGGTTGTGTGCTCTGAAATGAGTTTCAGTTAACACAGAACCTCACAGTACCTCAACCTAACTTTCAATGCAGCGAAGAAAAACACTAAGCAAACACTTTCTGTTCCTGAGACATTGGGAAACATGTGTCTTATTTATCAAAACTCAACAAAACACGGTAGCATGGCCTCTTCACCTCTGCCACAACGTATTTTGAAATTCTAGATATTAATGGTTCAATTAATAAAAATGCATAATCAGTACATTGATTTCCACATGCATAAAGTAATGATGACTATGAGACAGGAAACATGGCCTATAGTGCTAGTGTGTGTGTGTGTGTCTATGTTCAGACCAGCTCTCTTTTCCGATGAAAACACCAGTCCCTTCCACGGATGACACTCAGAATGCAATGTAACCATTAATGAAAAAGTTAATGGGGCATTTTCTAACATATCAATTTGCATTTTTACAATTTGGGGCCACAAATGATGTCTGCCGAGCCAGGCCAATATTATTTTGCTCAGGGAAATAGTTCTAATGTGTTTTATGGACATCAAATATTGTGAATAATGATGCGTCCACGGAATGCAAATCAGATGACAGTTGATAGGCTGTGATCAACAGTGCCTGTATAAGAGCTTTTTCACACACACTGAAATGTTTGTAGCGAGATAGCACATCTCCACCACCACAGTCGTGCACACATAAAGTAGATTCACACACACACAAACGCTTACACAAACAGATATGTACATGAAAGCATGCACACACAAACGTGTGTGTTTCATTACCATGCGTAGAGCCACCCCCTGATGTACAATGTGTTGTCTGGTCTGAGTGTGTTCCTGCTCATCAGCATGATCTCACACACACTTGGCTAGAACATTCTCTCTCTCTCTCTCTCTCTCTCTCTCTCTCTCTCTCTCTCTCTCTCTCTCTCTCTGTCTCTCTCTCTCTCTCTCTCTCTCTCTCTCTCTGTCTCTCTCTCTCTCTCTCTCCATCAAGCAGGATCAGTAAACCTAAAGAATAGACAGTTAGAAGAGGTCTTGGGAGAGCAGTGTCAATATGAGTGTCTGATTCGCTTTCAGATGAGTACTCACTGCATCTCAGAACGTGATCATCAAACGCGCACACACATACACACACACCTCATCTCTAACACGTTACTCACACCTCTCACACGTCTGTCTGTGGGTGCCCACACGACAGCGTTACTTTCTGATACATTAAAGAGAAAATATAATCCTTTTCTCAGTGGGACGTCCATTTACAACCAAGGGCTGAGAATCAGTGACGGTGAAGCCATTTTGTCACCCCTCCGTCCCCAGGGTGGAGGGCAGAGGGATTGGGCTTTCAAGGTGTAAATGTAAATGTAGCAACCATTTGCATGAGATGCATAAACACATTTTATGCACACACCCACACACATATACACCATACACACACATACCCATGCTGAAGATATTTAATCAGATGCTGCTCTCACCTGGGGGTTCAGGATGGAGGTGTTGGTGTTTGTGTGAGAGAGATGACAATACTGGAGAGATACTGAATAAGGAGTAAAACTAGAGTCCAAATATCCTTGGGGTGTTAAACTCAACGTAGGTCCATTATCATTTCTACACAGTTTTGATTTGGTTTTAGTCATTTTAAAGTATTTTACGTTTGTTTTCCACCCGCGGGCTGTATGTTTGACACCCCTGTCCTAATCCATTGTAACAGTTTATTAGAACAGTTAACAGATATTCCGAGATCATGTAACAACACCTCTTTCACATCTCTGAGTGTATCGTGGCATTCTCACTTTCATTACTTCAAATTGCTACTTATTCACTAGTGCGGTCATAGAGGCCACATGTATTATGCTACTTACTCCACATCAACAATTGCAAATGAAGTCACCCACAGTTTTCATTCTCTTTCTTTTCTTTTCTCCCTCTCTCTCACCTTTACTTTGTCTCATTAAACCACTCTTTCTTTCCCTCCATTTCTCTCCTGTGTCCTCCGCTACCAGTGCGTTCTGAGTGCGATGGGCAATAACACAGCACGTTGTTAGCAAGTTAACGCTAACTGCTATGCTAATATCATTCATCAAAGAGACCAGATTGGGTTTGCTGTGATTCGGAGGATTCAATGGTTCCAGCGGTGCACAGGTGTTTTTTCTTCTTCACTAAAAAGCAAATTTGCAAGGCCCCCAAGATGGCCAAACTAATGATGGACAAAGAGGTTTTTCCAGCAAATTTCATGGGGCATGATCCAAAGATAATAGGTTTTCAGCCCCAATGACAATCCAATTACCATGCCAATCAAAGCCGACGGCATTCTGGCTAATTGTCAAATCTGTCTGTCAGTATAAAACAGTAACATGGTTTAAGTCCAATAAATCTTATTTCAAACCAGGCTCAAACTATGCCTGCCTTTTTTTAGGACCAACTTTATATTTATTACTTTTTTTAAATTAAATTGTTTTTTTGGGGGGGGGGTTTACAGGTACAAAAACAATTTAAAAAATGCATACAAAGATAGCCCCCACCTCAAGCCCCATCTGCCCACATCCTCCCTCCCCACCCGGATATCATATTTCCCACCACTTCTCATCCAACCCTACAACTGAGGTTGCTTATCATTTCCCCTTCCATCCATCTCCTGACCCTCCCCCTGTATTTCCCCTGGTCCCAGTATCACCCCTTCCCAATGGGCCTGAAAGCAAAAAAAGTTACAAAACTCTAAATAAATATATTAACAGGGACTGTGAGACATTATTTGGATTATAATTAATTCATGGATTTTTTTTTGTTACAGAAAATCAAGTCTGAAATGTTTAAGTGGAAATGACAAACTTTAGAAGCCTTTTGAAACCTTGAAAACATTACAATTTTGCATTTCATGCTGTGCAGGAAAATTTGCAGCAACATAATAGTGATCAAATTACAATCCCACATCTGTAATTGGTTTTTGTATTGTGGGGGTTTAGCTGAGATTGTTCTTTATAGAGTCAAGTAGGTTTGTACAGGCCTCAATTGTTCCTTGACTAGCACCACAGATTCTAGCTGTTAATAATTCTAATGTTATAACAATTGTAACTGTATCCACTGGTTAAATGGGAGAGAGTGAGGTGGTTGTCATCTTAGAGCCAAAAACAATTTTGCAGCAGTGCTGCCTGCCAGCAGTAATCTTTAATGATTAATTGAGAGATTCAAGGGGCTATCATTGTCAAGAAACATAATATAGTAGATGCAACACATTCAATATTTAAATGTATGCACTTCTAAATGAATTCTACAACTTTGCCCAAGAAGCATTTAACTGCAGGGCACTCCCACATCAGATGAAGGAATGTGCCTAGCTCATTTAGGGAACACACGGAAGAGTTGGGAGTTGGGGCCAATTTCACAGTAAAATGTTTCCTTTTTGTTAAATACAGTCTGTGAACAAACTTAAAATATATAAATTGATTGTTCGGATTACAAGACGACAACGTCATATTTTTCCATATTCTGTTCCAAGGATCCTCCCCTTTTTTACATTTTTTGCCTAAAATGACATACCCAAATCTAACTGCCTGTATCTAAATTGCACCTGGGCTGGCATAATACACTATGGCCTGAAGCTAGGGTATGCATATACTTGATACCATTTGAAATGAAACACTTTGTATTTTGTGCGAATGTTAAATTAATGTAGGATAATATAACACATTAGATCTGGTAAAAGATTATACACAAAAAAAAAAAACTTGTTCGTTTTTTATATTTTTGTTACCATCGTCTTTGAAATGCAAGAGAAAGGCCATAATGTATTATGCCAGCCAGGGGTGCAATTTAGATGTAGCAGTGTATTGGCAAAGTTTTAGACTGATCCAATGAACCATTGTATTTCTGTTCAAAATATTGTATCAAGACATCCGAAAATGTGCCTAATTGGTTTATTAATACACTTAAGTTTATAACTGTGCACTCTCCTCAAACAATAGCATAGTGTTATTTCACTGTAATCGCTACTGTGAATTGGACAGTGCAATTAGATTAACAATAATTTAAGCTTCTGCCAATATCAGATATGTCCATGTCCCGTGAAATGTTCTTGTTACTTACAACCTCATGCTAATCACATTAGCCTATGTTAGCTCAACCGACCCGAGGGGGCCCACCTAAGCTCTAGAGGTTAATTAAGCCACAACTTTGGAAGACCCATTTGCGACAAAGCTTTAACTTGTCCTGAGATGTTGCTTCAATATATCCACATCATTTTCCTACCTCATGATGCCAACTATTTTGTGAAGTGCCCCAGGCTATCCTGCATCGAAGCACCCCCACGACATGATGCTGCCACCCCCGTGCTTCACGGTTGGGATGGTGTTCTTCGGCTTGCAAGCCTCCCCCTTTTTCCTCGAAACATAATGATGGTTATTATGGCCAAAAGTTATATTTTTGTTTCATCAGACCAGAAGACATTTCTCCAAAAAGGATGATCTTTGTCCCCATGTGCAGTTGTAAACCGTAGTCTGGCTTTTTTAATGGCGGTTTTGCATCATTGGCTTCTTCCATGTTGGGCGGTGTTTCAGGTTATGTCGATATAGGACTCGTTTTACTGTGTGTTACGTTCCCCAGATTATGTGTTGTAGTTTGTGTATTTGCATGTGTTTATTTCAGGAAATGGCTTCCTGAAATCCCTCAAGCAGCTGATTGGTCGACTCCAGGGCTAATTGGAGAGCTGACCCCGCCCCCTCGTCAAGACACAGCTGTCTCCAATTACCCATTCCTTCTGAAGCTATATAAAAGCCAGTGTTCTGTTCAGGAGAGAGAGATTTGCTGGGAGGTCATTGCAGAGATTTTGCTAGAGAGATTTGCTGGGAGGTCATTGCAGAGATTTTGCGAGAGAGCTTTTGCTGGGAGGTCATTGCAGAGCGATTGATTGTGATAGAGAGTTTTTGCTAGAGGTTGATTTTGCTGGGAGTTCATTGCTGGGAAGTTGGTATGTTTTGTGAGTTTGTTGCTCAGATAGAGCTTATTTGATGTCCTTTGTTTCTTAGTTTGTTTGTGAAATTGTTTTAATGTCCTGTTTCATTTGTTCCCAGGGGAGAAGGGGAAGGCACCTTGGGAGTGTTTAGGCAAGAGGCCCGCGGGCATACATATACCCGTAGTATATTCATTGTCTAGGCACACTAGGTGAGACCTGGGCGGACCACCCCCTGTATTTTGGTTAGGGCACCAGGTGGTGCTAAATTAGGTAAGTAGTGGGTAGGCAGGTAAGATAGGAGAGGGGGGGGACTTTGAGATTTACTTTCTTTGCTTTGGTTCCGTCCAGCCCCTTTTCCCCATATTACCGTGTAAAGGAATAAAGTCCTTGCAAACGGTACCACATTCTGCCTGTTGTCATCCTTACTCGCACCTACAGTCCATACCTTTTTCACTTCACGGAGAGTTTAGTTGTAGCAGGGTGTTGCGTTCCCTCTTCATAGAGGCGTGCGTAACACTGTGGATATAGATACTTTTGTACCTGTTTCCTCCAGCATCTTCAAAAGGTCCTTGCTGTTGTTTTGGGATTGATTTGCACTTTTTGCACCAAAGTACATTCATCTCTAGGTGACAGAACGCGTCTCCTTCCTGAGCGGTATGACTGCTGCGTGGTTCCATTGTGTTTATGCCTGTGTACTGTTTGTACATATGAATGTGGTACCTTCAGGAATTTGGAAATTGCTCCCAAGTATGACCCAGACTTGTGACGGTCTACAATTTTATTCTGAGGTCTTGGTTGGCTTCTGTCAAGCAAAGAGGCACTGAGTTTGAAGGTAGGCCTTGAAATACATCTACAGGTACACCTCCAATTGACTCAAATGATGTCAATTAGCCTATCAGAAGCTTCTTACCCCATGACATTTTTTGGAATTTTCCAAGCTGTTTAAAGGCACAGTCAACTTAGTGTATTTAAACTTCTGACTCACTGGAATTGTGATTAAGTGAATTAATCTGTCTGTGAACAATTGTTGGAAAAATGACTTGTGTCATGCAGAAAGTCGATGTCCTAACCGACTTGCCAAAACTATAATTTGTTAACAAGAAATTTGTGGAGTGGTTGAAAAACAAGTTTTAATGACTCCAACCTAAATGTATGTAAGCTTCCATCTTCAACTGTATATCTGGGGAAGGGTATAAAACATCTCCAGAGATTTGAAAGCTTCCAAGAGCACAGTGGTCTCCATCTTTTGGAAACTGAAAAAATATGGAACTACCCAGCCTCAAGCTGGCTCTCCAACCAAACTGAGCAACCGGGCATGAAGGACCTTTGTCAGGGAGGTGACCAAGAACCCAATGACTACTCTGACAGAACTACAGAGTTCCTTGGCTGAGATGGGAGAACCTGCCAGAAGGAGAACAGTCTCTACAGCACTTCACAAATCTGGGCTTTATGGGTGATTGGCTGGACTGAAGCCACTCCCGAGGAAATGCACATGACAGCAAAACTGGATTTTGAAAAAATCTACGTGAAATACTCAGAGCATGATGCAAAATATTCTGTGGTCTGATGAAACAAAACGTTAACTTTGGCCTGATTTCAAAGTGCTATGTCTGGAGAACCAGGCACAGCTCATCACCTGTTTAACACCATCCCTACCATGAAGCATGGTGGTGGCAGCATCATGGGCAGAGACTGGGCAGAGACTGAGACAATGGTAAACGGAGCCAAATACAGGAAAATCCTTGACGAGATCCTGATTCAGAGTGCAAACAACCTTAGACTTGGGACAGAGATTGGCGTTCCAACAGGACAATGGCCCAAAGCATACAGCCAAGGCAATGCTGGAATGGCTTCAGAACAAAAATGTGAAAGTCCTTGAGAATAAGTCAAGGGATATGAATACTTTCTGAGGGCAATGTATGTTGCTCTAACATACACAGATACATTAAAAGAGGTGCTTTTGAATTGCAGAGCTTTGCTGAGATGAGGGGTTTTGCATTTCCTTCCCATGTCTGTCCTGGTATGAGCTTGATTTAAATAAGCTTTAACTCTGTCATAGAAACCTAAAAAGAGCTCACACCGAGACTCCCATATATAGAAGTATATCCCAACACACAACCACACATACACACACACACACCAACAAACAAAAAAGCAGCATCAATAACACAAATGATTAAACATTCATGGCATTTTCAGTGGAACATCTGCTCTATGTGGGGCTGTAGCCTGAGGGACTGGGTGAATCAAGAGGATTTCTCACAGAGAAGCTCAAGAAAGCAATAAGATGGTAAGAAGACAGCAGGAGATTTACACACACACACACACACACACACACACACACACACACACACACACACGGTAAACACAAACAGATAAGCTACACAAAAACACAAAAACACACAGTGTGTGTGTGTTGTGTGACTTTCTACGCTGCTAGCAAGCTAAACAGCTAATCTCAGGTATTGTCACTTTGTATTCTTTATTTTGTCCTTCATAATTGGAGACTAGTTCAACCATTTGGAGACTGATTCAATGTCTAGAGTTATATAATGGGTCAATGTTCGACATGAATCAATCAAGTACTGGGGGAACAGAAACAGAACAGAAACCAGCAGTTCTGCGGCCCACAAGGCCTGGAGTTCACCAGCCCTAATCTAGAGAGACTTGGCACAGTGAGTTTGGCCCGAAAGGAAGTGAGGCTTGTTTCTTTCCTCTTCACCTTGCCGAGCCCACCCACTACACCGCTCGACACACACACCCAACTGACCAACCAGATTAACCACACACACCTTCTGTTGAGAAAACATCCGTCTCCATTTTGTGAAGGAATATTAGGCCTAATAAATGTAGTTAAGAGGCTTGGTTTAGGTATCCAGAGCATTCAACTCCCCACTGAGAGCCCACAATGCACTAGTCAGTCCGAATCTCCACACCAAGGTCAAATCATAACTTGAGATCTGCTCTCATAGCTCAATGCTTGGGATGTAATTTTGGATAGGGAACAAATGATTTAATCACAGTACATAACCACTATAACGGCGTTGTCCCTAATGTGCAGTTTTTCTTTTTTTTACCATGTTGAATGAGCCCTTAATCTCTAAACCCTGCTATGTCCTTGAGTTATGACCACGAGGAAGCACGCAGCTTGGTGAGAACAGTCCTATGAATTATATCAATTCATAAAGTTGCTCATGTCCAGATTTCATTAGCCACACATTAGCTGCCTTTTTATGTTTATTACCAATGTGATATAATCTATAAATAACGGTTTAGTGAGCGCGGAAGCTAGGCTGGACATCGGGCTTTAATGGTAAGGAGATACATCATTCAAATTGACAATGGGTAATAGCAAGCCATGGGTCAATGGCTACAAATTACAGCAGCACAATTACAACCCATCATTTCTGTTGGTCCAGAGCATTCGCAACTGTGGTGAAAATGATTCAAATTTGAATGTGACAGAAAATACACCCAAACAGCTCTTTGTAACCTCACACTAACCCTGTAACTCCCTGAATGTACAGTGCCTTGCAAAAGTATTCATCCCCCTTGGTGTTTTTACTATTTTGTTGCATTACAAACTGAAATTTAAAATATTTTTATTTGGATGTAATGTAATGGTCTAAATTGTCTAAATTGGTGAAGTGAAATGAAAAAAAAAAACTTATTTCAAAATATAAAAATATAAAAAAATGGAAAAGTGGTGCATGCATATGTATTCACCTGTAAGAGGTGCGTACTGGCGGCAGAGAAGTCAGGCACAGGAGAACAAAAACTGTGTTACAACGGCACAGTTTAATAATAAAAATACCGTAAACATAACAATAAAATACAATGGGTACAAAACCCGTCACACACCAGATATAACGTGCACAAGCACTTACAATAAACAATTCCGGACAAGGACATGGGGGGAACAGAGGGTCAAATACACAACATATAATGATGGAATAGAAACCAGGTGTGTGGGAAGACAAGACAAAACAAATGGAAAATGAAAAGTGGATCAATGATGGCTAGAAGAGCGGCGACGCCAACCGCCGAACACCGCCCAAACAAGGAGAGGAACCAACTTCGGTGGATGTCTTGACATCACCCCATATGCTATGAATCCCCTAAATAAGATCTGGTGCAACCAATTACCTTCAGAAGTCACATAGTTAGTTAAGTAAAGTCCACCTGTGTGCAATCTAAGTGTCACATGATGCAAGTATATATCCACCTGTTCTGAAAGGCCCCAGATTCTGCAACACCATTAAGCAAGGGGCACCACCAAGCAAGCGGCACCATGAAAACCAAGGAGCTCTCCAAACAGGTCAGCGACAAAGTTGTGGACAAGTACAGATCAGGGGTGGGTTCTAAAAAAAAATCTGAAACTTTGAACAGCCCACAGAGCTATTATTTGAAAATTGAAACAATATGGCACCACAGCAAACCTGCCAAGAGAGGGCAGTCCACCAAATCTCATGGACCAGGCAAGGAGGGCATTAATCAGGGAGGCAACAAAGATAACCCCGGAGGAGCTGCAAAGCTCAACAACGGAGATTGGAGTATCTGTCCATAGGACCACTTTAAGCCATACACTCCACAGAGCTGGGCTTTAAGGAAGAGTGACCAGAAAAAAGCCATTGCTTAAACAAAAAAATAAGCAAACACATTTGATATTCTCCAAAGGGCATGTGGGAGACTCCCCAAACATATGGAAGAAGATACTCTGGTCAGATGAGACAAAAATTGAGCCTTCGTCTTGCTGGCAAAAAAGCTATGTCTTGCACAAACCCAACACCTCTCATCACCCCAGGAACACCATCCCCATGTTTTTCATCGGCAGGGACTGGGAAACTGGTCAGAATTGAAGAAATGATGGATTGCGCTAAATAGAGCGAAATTCTTGAGGGAAACCTCTTTGTCTTCCGGAGATTTGAGACTGGGACAGATGTTCACCTTCCAGCAGGACAATGACCCTAAGCATACTGCTAAAGCAACACTCAAGTAGTTTAAGGGGAAACATTTAAATCTCTTGGAATAGCCTAGTCAAAGCCCAGACCTCAATCCAATTGAGAATCTGTGTTATGACTTAATGATTGCTGTACACCCGCAGAACCCATCCAACTTGAAGGAGCTGGAGCAGTTTTGCTTTGAATAATGGGCAGAAATCCCAGTGGTTAGCTGTGCCAAGCTTATAGAGACATACCCCAAGAGACTTGCAGCTGTAATTGCTGAAAAGGTGGCTCTATAAAGTATTGACTCTTGGGGTGAATAGTTATGCACGCTTAAGTTTGAATATTTTTTGTCTTACTTCTTGTTTGTTTCACAATAAACATATTTTGAATCTTTAAAGTGGTAGGCATGTTGTGCAAATCAAATTATACAAACCCCCCCAAAAAATAGTTTATTTCCAGGTTGTAAGGCAGCAAAATAGGAAAAATGCCAAGGGGGTGAATAGTTTCTCAAGTCACTGTAGCTATATCAATGCCCTTTTGTCATCTTAATACCATATTGAATGGATAAAGCCCAGATACTTAGTCCAAATGGGCATTTTCCAATAATTTCTCATATTTAAATATATTGTCAAATACGCAGTAATGTGACAAATCAATCACACTGCTTTATTTGGACACATATCAAAGCCCTCTAAATAGAAGGCTTTGGCCTTAGCAGAGAAGATCATGAGACATCAATGTTATTTTTATGTTTTCTGCCAATTACAGAAGCGCTCAAGGATTGTGTCATGGAAGATAAAAGGTCCAAATCTGCACCCCCGCACACATTGGAATACTGTATGTGAAGTATAGAGGACCCAGATTCTTGGAACTGTGAGTCCTCAAGTGTCATTGATAGACACACACACACACGTTGAGCAACAGGACAAGAGGGGCCAGCATTATTATTATTTTTTTCCTTTATTTAAGTAGGCAAGTCAGTTAAGAAATCTTATTTTCAGTGATGGCCTAGGAACAGTGGGTTAACCGCCTTGTTCAGGGGCAGAACGACAGATTTTTTTTTTTTACCTTGTTAGCTCAGGGTTTCGAACTTGCAACCTCTCGGTTACTAGTCCAACGCTCTAAGCAGGTAGCACCTACTACCTACCGCATCACATTGATGTGATTAACTCCCTATCGCTGAGCGTGTGCCCAAGAATTAACAGCTTTGCAGTGAAATTCGCCCCACGCCCCTGTCCCCTGCCTTCTAAATATTAGTCTAATCGCAAATACATAGTGTAGCTTCAGGGAGAGAGGGAGGGGTTAGAGAGAGACAGAGATAAGCCAAGAGGATAAGCTAACATAAATTAATAACCTTGATGGAGATCTGCCTGTTTAACATAATTTCCCTGGGAAAGTACCCTGACCGTAAAATCATACTCTTCATCTTGATTATTTTCAACAATGGGAAATAACATTGTTCTATTTACTACTTAACCTCTGTTTATTTTGATGTCTGTCGCCATCCAAATAAACCAGCCAGAGGACCAGCCAGAGGACCAGCACTGTGTATGTGTTTCAAAATCCAATGACATACTAGGCCTTGGATATAAGGGTACACACACACACACACACGCACACGCACACGCACACGCACACACACACACGTGCGTGCACACGCATACACACACACACACACACACTTTGATGTAAAATAGCTCATCAGAGGCATTTGCACCCATAAGCCTTTTCCGGAGTTCCAGGAAGAGGGGAGGAGAGAAGAGGGAATGTTAACTGTGATGGTAACCAACGGTAACCAACCACGGGGGACTTGGCATTCTGCCGGGCTCACCTCAGAACAGCTGGCTGTTAAACGGCCAGGCACAGAGACATGCATACTTAAAGGAAGGAATTAAAACAAGCGCTCTAATGACCACGTTGGAGTTTAGCTTCCTCCGTGCATGTACCTCTGATAGATAGACACAAACACGTGCAGAAATGGATTCAAAATGGAAAATCAACCCTGATTGCTGAGTGTGTAACTGTGCATACATGTGTGTGTGAGTGTGTGTGTGTTGGGGGGGGGGGGGGGGGAGAGCAAGGGTGAGGACAAGGTCAAGAGAGAATGATTATCTGAAAGATAATGACCGCAATGAATAGAGGGCCACTATCTTTGTTGATTTCCACATTGAAACTACTATTCTTTCACCCATAAAACAACGTCTACTCCAGCTTTTCCTGCATTGTGTAGCTCAATTTAGTTCTTCCTGGAATATGGACGTGAACTGGGGCAAGGCAGCCTAATTTAGTAATTGACCAATCCGGCAATTCCGTTTACCTTAGGGAACAAGGGCTTTTACACAGGAAATAGTTATCTATTTTGAGAATATGGATTGCTAGAAATATCATTAGTATTTGTAAGCTTCCAATACGTAGAGACAAAATAAAGAAAGAAGGAAATGTTGAACAGTTGTCTGAATAGCTGGTTTTCTCTATGAACATTCACTGTTGATCTGATTTTATATTGTTTTGGGCCTATACATATGGTATGTGAAAAATTCAAGTAATTATGTTTTTGTGCTTTTGATAATGCCTTCTAAATGGTCCTTGAGTGGATAAATAAAGTTGTATTGTATCGATAATATCATCTACATTTTGTTTCTCATTCACCAAGACTATACCGTCCATCTTCAAATCATAATGTATTCTTCTCTGTGATTGGCTGGAGGATTGGCTACGGAATACATAGCAATTCCTTTGCATAGTTCTCTATATTTCACACTACTGTCCATATGTTTCCATTTGGGCCACATTTCTGTCTCTGTTTGATAAAAGAGAGAGTTGATGTAATTACATATGCATTATGCCATGGATAAATGAATAAATTACTGATTAAAAGAACAACTATCTTTTCGACTCCCAAAAAATAAATATATATTTCATTAGGAAATGATTTGCTGCAGTTACAATAACATTTTCTGAAAAAGTACTTTAAAGAATGTCTCTCTGTCTACCCCCTTGCTGACAAGGTACAAATCTGTCGTTCTGCACCCTGAACAGGCAGTTAACACACTGTTCCTAGGCCGTCATTGAAAATAAGAATTTGTTCTTAACTGACTTGCCTAGTTAAATAAAGGTTAAATAAAATAAATACAATTAAAATTCAACTGAACGATGCTACAGTTGTGATGTATGTAAACAGGAAGTACCCGCAATGTGACTGTAACGGGTTTTCTTGGGGTGAAGTAGAGGCGGACCAAAATGCAGGGTGGTGGTTATTCATGTTTCTTTAATATAGACTCTATACATGAATAAACTAACAAAACAATAAATGTGCGAAAACCTAAACAGCCCTATCTGGTGCAAACACAGAGACAGGAACAATCACCCACAAAACCCAACACCAAACAGGCTACCTAAATATGGTTCCCAATCAGAGACAATGACTAACACCTGCCTCTGATTGAGAACCATATCATATCATATCATAGAACTAGATAAACTAGACATGTAACATAGAATGCCCACTCAGATCACACCCTGACCAACCAAAACATAGAAACATACAAAGCAAACTATGGTCAGGGTGTGACAGTGACTGCTGCCTATGTAACTACAGTACCATCCTCACTTCATTTAAAGAAGGACCAAGCAATTGCTTCCTTCTATAAGCTATTGTTCTCCTTTCTAAGACAAGCATAGCTATTAATAGGGAACATGAATTAACACTAATGCTATTTAGTCTTATCAAACAGAGAAGTCTTAAAGCAAGAACCATTCAGGTGGAAATTACCTTAAATGTCAATTAACAAATTATCTTAGGTTTGCTATTCAAATTACCATTGGTCTTAGAGTTGAAAAAATTATTATATATATATATATATATATATATATATATATATATATATATATATATATATATATATATATATATATATATATATATATATATATTTGTAATAGTCTGACATCTCTCCCTTTAGACCATTACAGAGTGATTTTTGAGGTATTATATTCATGAGGGGTTTCAGTAATTGGATTAAATTGGTTCCAGAATGTAGCAATTTATATTATAATATCCCATTACTTCTAATACTGTTCTTAATTAATTAGCCTTTTTTTCTTCTGATGTGCGTAAGTTGGCTCACGAGGAGACCAGTTTGAGTTTCTATAGTGTCTCCACTAAGTGCTGGTGTCACACAGACACTCCTGGACACAGAAGCAAAAACCATACCCATTCTAACAAGCACACACTTTCTATCTCCTTACCGGTTTATGTACAGTCTGGTAATAGCCTGCTTATAAAGCTAGGTCATGGATGGAGAGTTCTTAAAGCACACATATAGATTTCTGTTCTGTTCCATCTTATCACACACTGCCGCCAAGAGCACGGAGACAGGTTGGTGGTGTCATGGGAGGTGTGTGTCCGTGTGTGTGTGTGCATGTGTGTGTCATGGGAGGTGTGTGTCCGTGTGTGTGTGTGTGTGTGTGTGTGTGTGTGTGTGTGTGTGTGCGTGTGTGCATGTGTGTGCATGTGTGTGCATGTGTGTGTTATGGGAAGATGGAGCTAGTGTGTTGGTGGAATGAGACCCCCAACTGAGCAAAGTTCAATATCAATTGCATTATCATCATCATCATCATCATCACTACCTGTCACTCTTCCAACTCCTTAGTATGATTTGCTTTTAATATGTGAAAGTAATTACCACAAGTTCATCACAATTTTCATATGCAAAAATGTATGCTGTTATGTGATGCCTGCAGGCTAAAAGTCAATGCTGTGTGTGGGTGGTATAGGAGAGTGTGTGTGCTAGTTTGCACCTCTATATCACATTTACAGTGAATGTGGAAATGTGTGTGTGTGTGTGTGTGTGTGTGTGTGTGTGTGTGTGTGTGTGTGTGTGTGTGTGTGTGTGTGTGTGTGTGTGTGTGTGTGTGCATGCATGCGTGCGTGCGTGAGTGAGTGAGTGAATGTTTAGCATGTAGAAAAAACGGAAAGATCAAAGAGCAAGAAAGGTAATATTCTCCTACGAAGATTATTGGAAGTAGATAAAGTTGCTAAATATATAAATAAAATGCATCATGTGCCAGTGTGTATAATTACTTTTGTTTTCAAATGTGACGCTCATGAATAATTACCTATAGCCATCTAACAAGCTGCCACCTCAAACATAATCTCAATATTTAATAAAGCAGCACAATGACGGCAGTGCTGTTCTTAGAAGAATGCTGGGAAGACACCAGAACAAAGGCTGTATGTCTCTTTCATACCTGGTGACTGGCCGTGTAATGACACATGGCAGAAGGTAAGGTGTTGACTCAAAGTTTTGCTTCAACTTTGCAAACAGAAAACATCTATTTTTAGTCAGTCAATTGAAGAAGCCAATTGGAATTCCAATTTAGAAATGTAAAAGTCCTGCTTGAGAATAAATGGCAAGTTGCAATTAAAAAAAATGATAGTTTTGGAAAATCTCTTGTGACTGAATTAAAATGGAATTCACCTCAACCGTGAACACCAGATGCCACTCCTGAACACCAGATGTAGCATAACACTAGCCTAGGTTAGCATAGCTTAGCATAGATGCTCCCTCCCAAAGTTACTTTCCCACCACGAGGGGGACACTTCCCTATAGTTGGGAGACAGATCTTTGGGTTCTTTGGATTCTTCGATATCCAGGTGAAAAGTGGCATCCGATAGACGGAACAGAGGAGCGTCCATATTAGCCACAACGAGAGGTGGGAGGAGGCTAATTTGGATGCTGAGCCTGAGAGCTCTATACTCTATACACTAATGTGTGTATATTTAATGATGGAGCAAACGTTCTGCTTCCACCTCACTCTGCAGCAACAACACATTAAAGTGACTGTCAACCTCCACTATCCTATCCCTATGGTCAGCTTGTGCGAGTGTGTGTTACATGCACAGATTCACTTGTTAGTCGCCATAGACAATTGAACAAGCTTATCATGATGCACACAAATAAACAATCATCATGCACTCTACATTCGTATTATTCAAACCTACTTCACAGCTACAGCCCTTCTAAACAAAGCAGTCTAGCTATTGCTGGCTAACATCTTAATTTCACAGAACATGTCTCTCCCCTAGCCAGTTAGCAGTGGTCTGAGACAAAGTTAAATATTCACGGAGAGTCGTCATGTCTCACCTTGAGTAATGTGGTGCTATTCTTGGGGCTTGTGCAATCGCTCGTCCACCAGATGGAGTGGTGTAAGGTTCTCATACCGGAGTAGCCTAGCCGCTCACAGGAACATGACACGGCGAGCCTGAAAACTTGGCCGCCGGCAAAGAGACGATGAGTTGGAGGCAGAGGGGACATGGGGGCTAACGATGAACAGAGTCCATGAATACTTCACCTCCACTGTATCCCTTTATTCCTCTCTCTCTCTCTCTCTCTCTCTCTCTCTCTCTCTCTCTCTCTCTCTCTCTCTCTCTCTCTCTCTCTCTCTCTCTCTCTCTCTCTCTCTCTCTCTCTCTCTCTCTCTCTCTCTCTCTCTCTCTCTCTCTCTCTCTCTCTCTCTCTCTCTCTCTCTCTCTCTCTCTCTCTCTCTCTCTCTCTCTCCTAACCTGTTCATCACCTCTGTCGCTTGCCATATGGGACAGAGCCAATAATAGTAAACAGTGCCATATCCATCGGCAATGGGTCGTTATCGAATGAGTTTGTTTTCTTTTCGCCGGGGTCACCATAGCAGCTGGAGCCTGCGCTAATTTCTATAGGTACAATTAGACATCTGTCCAGTGAAATAGATTGATTTTGAACGGTGCTCCCAGCTATAAAGGAGAGAGATTTGATTTTGTGAGAAAAGGATAAACAGAAATACATCCGGTTAATTTTACGTCTTAGGCAACAACAAAATTTACAAGTAAAAGGAAAAACACAGTTCCACTTGCCTTCTCAAAGTCATGGAGAGTGAGGAATGATGATGAGACAGCCTAGAGGGAGGAAGTCAGAGACCTGCCAGGGTAGCACCCCCTCAATGTCAGCAAGCCCAAGGTTCTGATCATCTCCTTCAACCAACAGGGGCGGGTGCACACCCTCATCCACATCGATGGGGCCGCAGTGGCAAGGGTAAGAGCTTCAAGTGTTGCTGACGGCCCAGTGCATCACTTAGGGTGTCTAAGAAAGGACCAAAAAATTGACAAAGACTTGTCTTCATACTGTCATCCGGCAAACGGTACCGGTGAAGCAAGGCTCAGACCAGCTCCTTAACAGCTTCTTTCCCCTGGCCATGAGACTGTTAAATGGCTCACAACTACTGCTCCCACTCACACCTAATGTAGGCTGAAGCTAAAATTATAATTGATTTGATTTATTACTACCACTACGCTGCTGTTTATTGATTATTGATTGCCATTATCATTAGTATCTATTTCATCCTGCAACTATTCACAATTAATTCTGCTACTCGTCACTATTACTCATATTTACATGTACAGTACCAGTCAAAAATTTGGACACACCCACTCATTCAAGGATTTTTCTTTATTTTAACTATTTTCTACATTGTAGAATAGTAGTGAATACATCAAACCATGAAACAACACATATGGAATAATGTAGTAACCAAAAAAGTGTTAAACAAATATATGTTATATTTGAGATTCTTTGAAGTAGCCACCCTGTGCCTTGATGACAGCTTCGCACACTGTTGGCATTCTATCAACTAGCTTCATGAGGTAGTCATCTGGAATGTATTTCAATTAACGGGTGTGCCTTGTTCAAAGTTAATTTGTGAAATTTCTTTCCATATTAATGTGTTTGAGCCATTCAATTTTGTTGTGACAAGGTAAAGAAGATTACCCTATTTGGTAAAGACCAAGTCCATATAATGGCAAGAACAGCTCAAATAAGCAAAGAGAAACGACAGTCCATTTTACTTTAAAATATGAAGGTCAGTCAATACGGAAAATTTCAAGAACTTTGAAAGTTTATTCAAGTTCAGGCGCAAAAAACATCAAGTGCTGTAACGGCATTCTCTCTCCTCTTCTGAGGAGGAGTAGCGAGAAGGATCGGAGGACCAATGCGCAGCGTGGTAAGTGTCCGTATCGTTTATTTTAAGATATAAACTGAACACTATGAAAATACAAAACAATAAACGTGAAACGAACGAAACCGAAACAGTACCGTGTAGCAACAAACACACACACGGAAAACAAACACCCACAGCTCAAAAGTGAAACCCATGCTACCTAAGTATGATTATCAATCAGAGACAACTAACGACACCTGCCTCTGATTGAGAACCATACTAGGCTGAACTCAAAACCCCAACATAGAAAAACACACATAGACTGCCCACCCCAACTCACGCCCTGACCAAACTAAATAAAGACAAAACAAAGGAAATAAAGGTCAGAACGTGACAAGTGCTATGATGTAACTGGCTCTCATGAGGACCGCCACAGGAAAGGAAGACCCAGAGTTACCTTTGCTGCAAAGGATAAGTTCAAGAGTTACCTGCCTCAAAAATTGCAGCCCAAATAAATGCTGCACAGATATCAAGTAACAGACGCATCTCAACATCAACTGTTCAGATGAGACTGCTTGGGCCAAGAAACATGAGCAATGGACATAAGACCGGTGGAAATCTGTCCTTTGGTCTGATGAGTCTAAACCACCGTGTCTTTGTGAGACACAGAGTAGGTGAACAGATGATCTATGAAATATATTTTGATTTGTTTAACACTTTTTTTGGTTACGAAATTATTACATATGTGTTTTTTCATAGTTTTGATGTCTTTACTATTATCCCAGAATGTATAAAATAGAATGAATAAAGAAAAACCCTTGAATGAGTAGGTGTGTCCAAACTTCTCACTGGTACTGTATAGATATATGACTTTTATTAACATTATTAGTTATACTATTTTGATATTTATTACTAAACTGTTAGGTAGAGCTTGCAAATTAAGCATTCCAGTGTGCTTGTGCATGTGACAATAAAAACTTGAACTTGAACTGTGTGTGTAACAATAGTATATTGTGGTGTATGAATAGAATAGCTGCAGGGCAGCATAGCTGCATGGCATGGCAATGCATTGTAGTACGGATTTGAATTGTTGTTGGGTGTACTGCACTCAGGGCTAACTTGAAAAAAAAATCAAATAACCACCTTGTCTAGCTCTCTTGATCCTTACCCTGTATTACCTGACTGTCATCATCCTAAGGATTCTGGAGTAACATGGTTTTAGGGGTGATTTGTCACTTTTGAGGTTTGTTTTTCTTTTCTCCTCAGAACCATATTCAATCAGAAACGTCAACGTGTGATTCATCTGCCGATACAGGACTCCAGCGTTGTCATTGCCTGTGTGTTAGTACACCGCTGTGATTTACACGTGTTAGAAATGTGTCTCAGCTTGACACGCTCTTATATAGACAGAAACACAATGTAAAGGCGATGAGGAGGCGATCTACGACACATATCCATTACACTCACAACTGAATTATCCAAGAGGCACAAAAAAATCCAAGATACAGTATAGAACATATTTCTAATACTTGGATGAAAAGTAGCTTGGATAGTATATGAACATACTGTTGAAGTCGGAAGTTTACATACACCTTAGCCAAATACATTTAAACTCAGTATTTCACAATTCCTGACATTTAATCCTAGCAAAAATTCCCTGTCTTATGTCAGTTAGAATCACCACTTAATTTTAACAATGTGAAATGTCAGAATAATAGTAGAGAGAATGATTCATTTCAGATTCTATTTCTTTCATCACATTCTCTGTGGGTCAGGAGTTTACATACACTCATTTAGGATTTGGTAGCATTGCCATTAAATTATTTAACTTGGGTCAAACGTTTCGGGTAGCCTCCCACAAGCTGAGTCAGTTTTGTAGGCCTCTGTGCTCGAACACGCTTTTTCAGTTCTGCCCACAAATATTCTATAGGATTGAGGTCAGGGCTTTGTGTTGGCCACTCCAATACTTTGACTTTGTTGTCCATAAGCAATTTTGCCACAACTTTGGAAGTATGCTTGGGGTCATTGTTCATTTGGAAGACCCTTTTGCGACCAAGCTAAACTTTCCTGACTAATGTCTTGAGATGTTGCTTCAATGTATCCACATTATTTCCCTTCCTCATGATGCCATCTATTTTGTAAAGTGCACCAGTCCCTCCTGCAGCAAAGTACATTTTGCCTGAGCAATAATATTCAATATCATAGCAATAAATCCAACTCCCCCAGTCAATTGCCTTCTTCTATATGTATAAAAGTACAGAGTGGTAGCTTGATGATCACATTCAATCTGGAGGCTATCATGTAAATAGCCGGCCATCTTGGGAAGGTGATATGCAAAACAGCCCTCTCCTCTGTGTCAGGAACCGTGGAACAACGACATTAATGGAATCCTAAAAGTGGGAATTACTGCCCTTATCTGGCACAACATTCTGAGGAGAGACAGTACAGGCCCTAGGGGAATCTCAATATAAAGCCATTCGGCTGGTTAAAAACAGCTAAGCTCTGCCTACCAAAGTGAAGCGTAATTTCCTTTGATTTTCGGGGATGTATTACCACATAAGTATATTTATATAATATATATATATACATATTACCCTACTGGACACAACAACATGTGTGAATAAATGTGCATGTAGTTTTATGGCAGCAAAAACCTGATCATTTGAACTCAGTTACATTCATTCAACAGGGATTTGATGTTAGTTAGCCTTGGCACACTTAATAGCACATTGAAATAAACAATGATGAAGCTAATGATAATTAGCCCACAGAACAAGCAAGAGAATGCAATGTAAGATGATACAAAAAAGAAAACACCTCATTAAAATGACGTAGGAATAGAAATCATGTCTTACAAATCCTGCTGGTTCCTAGCATAGGAACCACAATATCATAGACATGTCACAAATACCCTCGCAACACACTAACCTATAATACTGCTCTTGGAAAGGCGAGGTTTTTCACATTCCGTGATCCGTTGCTTTGTATCCACTGTCTGTCTGTGTATGAAAGCAAACACAATAATATTACTTATGGCTTCACATGCATACATGCCTCGTCAGGTCAACCTAGGTGAGAGGCAAAGCATTAGAAGCTAGTCTGCAATATGCACTCTGCAGTTTGCATTGTGTGGTAAGGCAATAAGGAATCATCCCCTCACACAAGGACAAACACACACAAACACACCCTGCACATGTACGCATGCATGATGCACGGACACAAACACACACTCATACACAAAAACCTGACAAGTGAAAGCAAGCCCCAGACACAGATATCTACTTTAAAATGTCATGTAATAGTTTAGTTTAAATAGAAGTATGAAAAACAATGTCCACCCCTTCTTTATTCATTGAGATCCGGTGCTCGGCATTCCTCCAGTTCCCCGAATTTGAATAATACATGACCTGCCCTCTCTGTGACATCACAGTAGCAAGGCACTCTGACAAGGTATGAATCTTCTCCTACATACACTCCAGACACTCAGCTGCTCACAATCTATACTGTCAACAATTTATCAACGGGGCCGAGCTAGTGAGCACTGATGCCAGGCTTGGAGGAGTAGACCATGGGTGTGGGTGCGTGTCTGTGTGTGGTGTGTGTGTAAGATAGTGTGTGTGTGTGTGTGTACGTATGAGTGTGTGAGTGTGTGCATGAGTGTGTGTGATCTAGTCCGAGCATCTGGCTTCTCACTGCTCCCCGACATTACGCAGACAGGAGAATCAGTGGACTATTGAATGCAATTACAGTGCACGGACAGACAATAAAGATTGATAGCGCTTTCGCCTTTTATCACACACCAAACATACCGGGGGTTAGGGCTCAGAGCCTTAGAATGCCTGCATTCTAATAATGATTGAAAATATGCCACGGGAGTGTGTAAGAATACATATGAAAAAAATAAAGGAATAAAACGAAGAGGAGGGAGGAGGGTTATTTCATATGCACACATGCATCGTGCACACATAGGCTGGGTGTATTGTATAGTATAATGATGTTGTGAAGGTTTAGAGGGGAATGAGAGAGAGAGGGAGGCCCTGGCATAGCCACTGCCTGTCCGGTGTTAATGATGAATGTTTACACTACATCGATCACGTTTTTTCAATCTGAATGATTAAGAGTGGTGGGAGTCGCCATGCATATTTAAACAAGCGCAAGATAATAAATGGTTGAGTCAACACAGTTCAGTCAACAACCTCCCAGCAAATACACTGACCTACTGGAGCCCACTGACCAAAACTAAGACACAAGCTCGGGTATATGGAGAGAGAACATTTAAAGAAAATGCACATAGAGAGAGGAGAATAGAAAAGTATTTAAGTGAACAAAAAATGTCCAACAGAAGGATTTTCACAAGGTGACAATACCATACAACGTACAGTACCGCAGCACTGTCAGATGACACGTAAGTGGCAGAAAAAGAGGAGAGGAGGAGATGAGAGAAGAGAATGAGTGACAGAGTGATTGTTCTATTATGTGGCTGACTGGTCACAGCCCTATATCACATTGACGTACATGGAACGCTTTCTCGGGAGTGTGTTGCATGATGATTGTTGCATTCCCATTATGTTATGTTATTTGAATCCGGTTTTCCAGAGGCCCCTTTTGTCATATCACTAGGTCAACTTGTAAACCTGTTCTTCTGTGATGACATGACATTCATCCTTATTAAATTACAAAAATGTAATATTGGGAACAATTAATGAAACAATTAATTATACTGGAAAAAATATATATACAGTAACACTAAATATGCTACGGTTTGGCCTGTGCGTTCCTCACTGCATGAGCGAGACGGATGTGTGCGACACAAAGAGGTGGATATTTGCATGCACACCACGGTGGCACACGCAGTCACACTCGGTCGCACACACAAGGTGCGGAGGGCTTTCTATGCACAGATAAGCCAAGCTGGCCTTTTTAGACCAGGACTCGGGATATGTAATCTGAAAGACTGTCACACACACACACACACACACACACACACACACACACACACACTCTCCCTCAGTGAACAGGGTTATGCCAGATCACTGTGTTCCTACCTTTTATCGCTCTTTCTGTTTGGACTCGGGACTATTACACCAACAATGCATCAGTTTTACCCTCATTACTCTCATAGTGCATCAGGTTTACACAAGTCCCATTCTCCCCAAAGTACTGAATTTGCTTCATCCTCTTTCTTACTAAAATGGTGCACCACCTGTCAGGATTTGGCCAGGATTGTTCAGGTTTTGGTCACTAGAAGCCCCTATTGTGCTTTTTTGACCCTTTTGTTTTTCAGTTATTATTTGAACCTGAGCTTCATTTCCCTTGAATGTATTTAAACCCTCAGTGTTCCTCAGTTCTTTGTTCTGTGTTTGTATGTTAGCACCCAGCTCCAGCCATGCTGTAAACTTTTGTTTCTCTAGTTGGATTTTCTTGAGGTACTCTGGTTTTGTTCTTGTTTATTTTTGATTATTCTTTTGAGGTTTGTTTTTTCCCTGCTGTTCTTACCACTTTGTGGATTGTCCTTGTGTCTTGGAGGATATACCTTTTTTCTCTTGGAATTACTTTTGATGTTGTGGATTTATATTTTTGCCTGAAGATCTTTTCCTTTTTTCTTTATTAAATCACTGTCTCTAGTACTGCTGTGTCTGCCTCATCTTCTGGGTTCTGCTGACTATTAGTGGCTCAGTTTACTAAGTGACTGTTTCTCACACCGGATACCCGAGTTTGTAACCGGGTCCTGACAGAAACACAGAATCAACTAAATTAACCCAGGACCTTTTTTCCATGCTGTCCCACCACGAGGGGACTGTCCAACACCACAAAGCTGCTCTGGTTCAGCAAGAGGCCTTGATGGCTAGGCATTCTCAACTTCTGTCGGAGATGCTGACTTCCATAAAGCAGATATCGGATCGACTTTCCCCGGCAACCGCTCCTGCCCCAGGACATCAGATTCAATTGCCCGTGGCAGTTAACCCCCTGGCTGAACCTCGTCTGCCGCCTCCCCAATGGTTCTCAGGTGATCCGAGTGCTTGTAAGGGGTTTTTCACCCAATGTTCTCTCTCCTTCGAGCTGCAACCATCGTTGTTTCCAACCGACCGGTCCAAGATCGCATATATCATCACCCTGCTGTCGGAAAAAGCCCTAGCCTGGGCTAGCCTGCTGTGTGGGATGCCCAGAGTCCCTGCTGTGCCAGCTACTCTACCTTTGCTGAAGAATTCAAGCGAGTGTTTCAAGGTCCTACCAGCGGCCCTGACTCAGCAAACAGCTCCTGACTCTCCGCCAAGGTCGGCGCAGCGTGACGGACTATGCCATCCAGTTCCACACGGTGGCAGCAGCGAGTGGCTGGAACGACGAGACGCTCACAGTGTGCTTTTTGAAGGGTCTTTCCGACACCATCCAAGATGAACTGGCCACTCGGGAACCACCGGACAACCTCGAGTTCCTGATCAAGTTGGCCTCGCGCATAGACCAGCGTCTGAGAGAGAGAGAAGTCAACCGTAGACCTCTCACCCAAACTCCTATCAGTCCCAGCTCTGAGTCTCCACCTTTTTCCTCGCTGGCTCCACCGGAACCCATGCAGATTGGACGCATCTCCCAGGCTGAGAGAGACCGCCCAAAATGGGAGCGATGCTGTCTATATTGCGGCAAACCGGGCCATTTCCGCTCCACGTGTCCCGGGCTCCTGGGAAATGCACTGTCCCGTGCAGGCCTGGGAGGACTGTAACGGGAAACATAACCTCCTCCCATCCTTTCCTGGGACAACCATGAGCTTCCCCTTCAAGCCTTGGTAGACTCTGGAGCCGCAGGTAACTTCATGGATGGTGTCTGGGCGAAGGAGAATGGCGTTCCCTCTGAACCTCTAAGTGACCCCATGAGGGTTACTACATTGGATGGAAGCCCTTTGGGATCTGGACTTGTCACTCGTGTCACTACCCCCTTGCGGCTTTCAGTTTCCCAACACCAGGAAGTGATAAACTTTCATCTGATCTCCTGTTCCGAGTTCCCTCTCGTCCTTGGATACCCCTGGCTTCACAGCCATAACCCTCACATCGACTGGTCTGTGGGCAATATCAAGCAGTGGGGTCCTACGTGCCAAGCCACTTGTATCTTCCCGAGTTCCCCAAGTTCTCCTCCCGAGTCTCTAGAGTCCATCGACCTGTCCCGAGTTCCCAAGTGTTACCATGACCTCAAACCGGTATTTAGCAAACAGAGGGCCACCATGCTACCATCCCATAGACCTTACGATTGCCCCATTGAGCTGTTTCCGGGCACCTGCCCCTCCAGGGGTCGGATCTTTTCCCTATCTCCTCCCCAAAAACGAGCTGCTATGGACACCTACATCAAGGACGCTCTGGCAGCAGGCCTCATGCGTCCATCCACCTCGCCGGCGGGAGCAGGGTTTTTCATTGTGGCCAAAAAAGATGGTAGATTACGTCCTTGCATCGACTACCGGGGACTCAACTCAATGGCCACAGCCTTTGAGCTGCTCCAGTAAGCAGTTGTCTTCACTAAGCTTGACCTGCGGAACGCATACCATCTTGTGCGGATCAGACCCGGTGATGAGTGGAAGACCGCTTTCAACACGCCTACTAGTCACTACGAATACTTGGTGATGCCCTACGGCCTGACCAATGCCCCGGCAGTGTTCCAAGCGCTCATAAACGATGTGCTTAGGGATATGCTTAACATCTTCGTGTTAGTTTACTTGGATGACATCCTCATCTTTTCGAGCTCCCTTCAAGAACACACTAAGCATGTCAGACAAGAACTCAAACGCCTCCTAGACAGCTATTTGTACGTTAATCCGGAAAACTGTGAATTCCATTCCTCCCCAGTACAATTCCTGGGATTTGTAGTGGAACCCGGTCAAGTCCAGATGGACCCCAGGAAGGTAGGGGCGGTAGTGGATTGGCCCACCCCCAAGTCCGTTAAGGAAGTTCAGCGTTTCCTTGTCTTCACAAACTTTTACCGCAAGTTCATCAAGAACTTCAGCTTGGTGGCAGCCCCTCTCTCAGCTTTAGCCAAGGGTGGCAACGCAATGTTTCTGTGGGGAAAATAATCTGAGACGGCCTTTCAAGGACTCAAGCTGTGCATCCTCTCTGCTCCCATCCTGACACTACCGACTGCGGATGAACCTTATGTGGTGGAGGAAGACGCATCAGAGGTTGGTGTTGGAGCTGTCCTATCTCAGAGGGGTGAAGACAAGAACCTTCACCCTTGCGCCTTCTTCTCTCACCGGCTTACCCGGCCGAGAGGATCTACGATGTGGGGAATTGTGAACTCCTAGCGGTTAAGATGGCATTGAAGGAATGGAGACACTGGCTCGAGGGGGCTTCTCAAGTGCTTACGGACCACAAAAATCTGGAGTATATCCAGCAGGCGAAGCGGTTGAACTCCAGACAACCTCGATGGTCTCTTTTCTTCAATCAATTCCAGTTTATTCTCACCTATAGACCCGGGTCGAAGAATCTCAAACCGGACGCCTTGTCACGAGTCTACGCTCCTGCCATTCGAGAAGATACTGACATGCCTGTCCTTCCTGCCGCTAAGATCGTGGCTCCGATCTCGTGGCAAGTTGAGGATACCGTGAAACGAGCTCAAGCAAATCAAATCAAATTAAATCAAATGTATTTATATAGCCCTTCGTACATCAGCTGATATCTCAAAGTGCTGTACAGAAACCCTGCCTAAAACCCCAAACAGCAAGCAATGCAGGTGTAGAAGCACGGTGGCTAGGAAAAACTCCCATGAAAGGCCAAAACCTAGGAAGAAACCTAGAGAGGAACCAGGCTATGTGGGGTGGCCAGTCCTCTTCTGGCTGTGCCGGGTGGAGATTATAACAGAACATGGCCAAGATGTTCAAATGTTCATAAATGACCAGCATGGTCCAATAATAAGGCAGAACAGTTGAAACTGGAGCAGCAGCACGGCCAGTTGGACTGGGGACAGCAAGGAGTCATCATGTCAGGTAGTCCTGAGGCATGGTCCTAGGACTCAGGTCCTCCGAGAGAGAGAAAGAAAGAGAGAAAGAGAGAATTAGAGAGAGCACACTTAAATTCACACAGGACACCGAATAGGACAGGAGAAGTACTCCAGATATAACAAACCGACACATAAACTACTGCAGCATAAATACTGGAGGCTGAGACAGGAGGGGTCAGGAGACACTGTGGCCCCATCCGAGTACACCCCCGGACAGGGCCAAACAGGAAGGATATAACCCCACCCACTTTGCCAAAGCACAGCCCCCACACCACTAGAGGGATATCTTCAACCACCAACTTTACCATCCTGAGACAAGGCTGAGTATAGCCCACAAAGATGTCCGCCACGGGACAACCCAAGGGGGGGGGGGGGGGGTCGCCAACCCAGACAGGAAGATCACTTCAGTGACACAACCCACTCAAGTGACGCACCCCTCCCAGGGACGGTATGAAAGAGCCCCAGTAAGCCAGTGACTCAGCCCCTGTAATAGGGTTAGAGGCAGAGAATCCCAGTGGAAAGAGGGGAACCGGCCAGGCAGAGACAGCAAGGGCGGTTCGTTGCTCCAGAGCCTTTCCATTCACCTTCCCACTCCTGGGCCAGACTACACTCAATCATATGACCCACTGAAGAGATGAGTCTTCAGTAAAGACTTAAAGGTTGAGACCGAGTTTGCGTCTCTTACATGGGTAGGCAGACCATTCCATAAAAATGGAGCTCTATAGGAGAAAGCCCTGCCTCCAGCTGTTTGCTTAGAAATTCTAGGGACAATTAGGAGGCCTGCGTCTTGTAACCGTAGCGTACATGTAGGTATGTACGGCAGGACCAAATCAGAGAGATAGGTAGGAGCAAGCCCATGTAATGCTTTGGAGATTAGCAGTAAAACCTTGAAATCAGCCCTTGCCTTGACAGGAAGCCAGTGTAGGGAGGCTAGCACTGGAGTAATATGATCAAATTTTTTGGTTCTAGTCAGGATTCTAGCAGCCGTATTTAGCACTATCTGAAGTTTATTTAGTGCTTTATCCGGGTAGCCGGAAAGTAGAGCATTGTAGTAGTCTAACCTAGAAGTGACAAAAACATGGATGAATTTTTCTGCATCAATTTTGGACAGAAAGTGTACGTAGATGGAAAAAAGCTGTCCTTGAAATGGTCTTGATATGTTCTTCAAAAGAGAGATCAGGGTTCAGAGTAACGCCGAGGTCCTTCACTGTTTTATTTGAGACGACTGTACAACCATTAAGATTAATTGTCAGATTCAACAGAAGATCTCTTTGTTTCTTGGGACCTAGAACAAGCATCTCTGTTTTGTCCGAGTTTAAAAGTAGAAAGTTTGCAGCCATCCACTTCCTTATGTCTGAAACACATGCTTCTAGCGAGGGCAATTTTGGGGCTTCACCATGTTTCATTGAAATGTACAGCTGTGTGTCATCCGCATAGCAGTGAAAGTTAACATTATGTTTTCGAATGACATCCCCAAGAGGTAAAATATATAGTGAAAACAATAGTGGTCCTAAAACAGAACCTTGAGGAACACTGAAACTTACAGTTGATTTGTCAGAGGACAAACCAATCACAGAGACAATCTGATATCTTTCCGACAGATAAGATCTAAACCAGGCCAGAACTTGTCCGTGTAGACCAATTTGGGTTTCCAATCTCTCCAAAAGAATTTGGTGATCGATGGTATCAAAAGCAGCACTAAGGTCTAGGAGCACGAGGACAGATGCAGAGCCTCGGTCTGATGCCATTAAAAGGTCATTTACCACCTTCACAAGTGCAGTCTCAGTGCTATGATGGTTAATCACCAAGCCATCGAACCGGGTCCTAAAGGAGTTCCTGCCAATCGGTTGTTTGTTCCCAAGGCAGCGAGGACCCAGGTCCTTCTGTGGGTGCACTCCTCTTGCCTCACCTGTCACCCGGGCATAGGTCGCACCTTGGAGTTCATCCAGCGAAAGTTCTGGTGGCCCACCATAAAAGAAGACGATGCCACTTCCGTGAAGGCCTGTCCCGTGTGCTGCCAGGGCAAATCTTCTCACCTCCGCCTTCAAGGACTCCTTCACCCTTTATCTATTCTCCACCGACCCTAGTCCCGTATCTCGTTGGACTTTATTACTGGCCTTCCTCCGTCCCATGGTAATACTACTATCCTAGTCATCATCGACAGGTTTTCTAAGGCGGCAAGGTTCATCCCCTTGACTAAGTTACCTTCTGCCGAGGAAACGGCTGAATTGGTGATTAGCCATGTGTTCCGAGTCTTCGGCATTCCTCAAGATATGGTTTCCGACAGAGGTCCCCAGTTCGCCTCAAGGTTTTGGAAGGCCTTCTGCTAACTCATTGGGGCTACTGCCAGTCTATCTTCAGGGTACCACCCGGAGTCCAATGGCCAAACCGAGAGGATGAAGCAAAAGCTGGATACCACCCTCAGATGTATGGTCTCCAACAACCCGTCCACATGGTCGTCCGTCGTTGTCTGGGCCGAGTACGTGCACAACACCTTGCGCTCCTCCTCCACTGGTATGTCCCCGTACGAGTGTCAGTTTGGCTATGCCCCTCCATTGTTCCCGGAACAGGAGGCAGAAGTCAGAGTGCCTTCAGCCTTGAGGTTCATCAGACGCTCTCGGCCTACGTGGAAAAAGACCCGTCTTAATCTTCTGCGTTCCTCACAGCGGTACCAACGACAAGCCAACAGACGTCGCCGTCCCGGGCATACCCTGCGCCTCGGCCATAGAGTCTGGCTCTCAACTAAGAACTTACCGCTACGGGTGGAGTCTCGCAAGCTGTCCCAGAAATACAATGGTCCCTTTAAGATTGCCAGGAGAGTGAATCCCGTTACTTATCGCCTGCACTTACCCAGATCCCTTAAGATTAATCCCACGTTTCACATTTCTTTATTAAAACCTGTTGTTTTTTCTCCCCTTATCCCGGCAGGCAGACCTCCCCCTCCGTCCCGTGTCATCGGAGGCCAGTTGGCTTATACCGTCCATCGGAAACTGGATTCCCGCCGGGTGCAGCGGTCCTGGCAGTATCTGGTGGACTGGGAAGGCTATGGTCCCGAGGAGCGCTCCTGGGTTCCTGCCAAAGACAAACTGGACCCTGACCTCATTCGTCAGTTCAGGGTCCTCCACCCTGAGAAGGCTGGTAGGAATGTCAGGAGCCGTTCCTAGGGGGGGGGGATTCTGTCAGGATTTGGCCAGGATTGTTCAGGTTTTGGTCACTAGATGCCCTCATTGTGCTTTTTTGACCCTTTTGTTATTCCCTTGTTCCAGTTATTATTTGCACCTGTGCCTCATTTCCCTTGAATGTATTTAAACCCTTAGTGTTCCTCAGTTCTTTGCTCTGTTTTTGTATGGTAGCACCCAGCCCCAGCCATGCTGTGAACTTTTGTTTCTCTAGTTGGATTTTCTTGAGGTACTCTGGTTTTGTTCTTGTTTATTTTTGATTATTCTTTTGAGGTTTGTTTTTTCCCTGCTGTTCTTACCACTTTCTGGATTTTCCTTGTGTCTTGGAGGATATGCATTTTTTCTCTTGGAATTACTTTTGACGTTGTGGATTTATATTTTTGCCTGAAGATCTTTTCCTTTTTTCTTTATTAAATCACTGTCTCTAGTACTGCTGTGTCTGCCTCATCTTCTGGGTTCTGCTGACTATTAGTGGCTCAGTTTACTAAGTGACTGTTTCTCACACCGGAGACCCGAGTTCGTAATCGGTTCCTGACACCACCAAAATTCATTTATATATATATTTATCACTCTGGCCCTAGTTTTCACCCACTAGTTTAACCCTTGTGCCATCATTAAATCACTACCAACACTATCTCTGATTGACTTCAAGAATCTATGAATAATCATAGAAATATGAATACACTGTTTATCATGTTATTTTTCTCCACTTTCTCCTAGAAGTAGGTTTTTCTTCACCTGCTTCCATACTGCTGGTAAGTCTTTTCAGTAATAGCGTTGACATTTCCATCCTCTTACATCAATGATAAAGGTTGGTCTTAATCCAAGGATAATTTGTTTGCAGTGTTTAATCCCACCCACAGCATAACACAAAAAGTTAATGACAGATGCCTAATCTGTCCAATGTGCTTCAGTACATGTAGCAACGAAGCGGTCAATGTTCTGTTTACCCTGCGTACAAGGTATTTGCATACGAAACAGTTTCCCTAGATAATTCTTCAAAAAATATTGGCATATTAAAAAGGACAGTATCATTATACAGGAACTCTACCACACACACATTTGTGCACACGCACACACGCACACACGCACACACACACACACACACACACACACACACACACGCACACACACACACACACACACACACACACACACACACACACACACACACACACACACACACACACCCCTCAACTACATGTCCCTTACACGGAAGCTCAGACACATACATTGGGAAATGTAGTAAGGGGCATAGATTGACTGATTTAAAAAAATCCAGACGCCCATTTAAAAGGATAATGTTTTTGTAGTAAACATGGAAAATTCCTTCGTTATTTGACAAACCCTGTCTGCAGTAGTTGTGTGCTTCTGTTCAGATGCTTATCTGAAATGTCAAAAAGAATTAGGTAGATAGCTGTCTGTGTGAATAGAGACCAGCGGCCCTGACACATTGTGCCTAGACATGTGCAGATAAGAGCGGACTCTCACACTTTCCCGCCGCACTGGATTTTCTTCACATCTAAAGGAGCTAATTCCCAGCTAATGTGAATATGCCATTTTCAGGCTGAAAGAATTATGGCTTCCTGAACTGTGCATCACTTTTTACCTCACCACGCCAAAAATGCCACATTAATGTCAGGCGAGATGTGACGATTTAGATTCTGCTGATTGCCCAACGTCAGTGGCACATCCATCGTCTGGGCTGGTTGATTACAGTTAGAACATCAAAGCCCCCAGACTGAAGATAAGGTGTTAAAAAAGGTGGCCCATTAGGAATTAAGGGACGGGAGAGTAGCGGCAAAGTTGTCTCCCCTGCTATCTTTAGGGAGTATGTGACTCCAGCTAAGGCTTTTTGCATAAAGCAGAGATAATCTAAGTCCATTTAGATGAATCAATGAAAAGATAGTGAGTACAGTAACTTAAAAAGACTGACTGAACTTCATCATTGTGCGTGTGTGTGTGTGTGTGTGTGTGTGTGTGTAGTTTTTGCATGCATTATGCACATTCTCCAATTCACCACACTGTATCTCTATTTAACACAACACCCTGCAGAGGTCAAAGATACACGATAGCACCAGCTGTCCATCCTAAAGAGGAGAGAAATAAAGAGAGAAAAAGTCCTTCCTCCTTTCTAAGGGTCATTAATTATACAACAGGGTTATTTTGCATACTTCCTTTCCTCTGCCCCCTTCACACCATTGTCAGCAGTTAATAGGTTCAAGTGAGGGCTGCATCAAGCTCCTGATAAAATCTCCAATAACAATTAAGATGGAAACATGTAATTTGCTGAGGGAAGAAAAATATGTCAATAAGTCTTGGTGCCTGTGCATACTAAACACAGGCCTCAGAGACCTGCTATGATAGAGCAAGGTTAGTAGATGCGGTCATCATGATGCATTATAACACTTGCTTTTTTAGAAATATCAGGAGTTGATTATTTTATGTCAGGGTTAAAACAGGTATGATATATGTTGTATATTTAAGTATTTGAAAAAGACAGGCCAAAGGATGCTCATCAAATGAGTAGCCATTTGAGGAGCTATTTAATGGTCTTGGCTTGGGTGGCTGGTGTCTTTGACACATTTTTTGGGCCTCCCTCCGACACCGCCTGGAATTAAGATCCTGGATGACAGGTAGCTCGGCCCCAGTGGAAACTGGGCAGTACTTACTACCCTCTGTAGTGCCTTGTGGTCAGGTGCCTAGCAGTTGCCTTACCAAGTGGTGATGCAGCCAGTTAAGATGCTCTCAATGGTGCAGCTATAGAACTTATTGAGTATTTATTTATTTAATTTAACCTTTATTTAACTAGGCAAGTCAGTTAAGAACAAATTCTTATTTACAATGACGGCCTACACCGGCCAAATCCTGACAACGCTGGGCCTATTGGATCTGAGGGCCCAGAGTAAGCAGAATGTCCAGAGCTGCCGATTGATCGCTGTTCTGGTGTCCAGAAGCTGTTTTCAGTCATAGGAAATGATAGCGGAAACATTATGTACAAAAAATGTTACGATTAATGTAAAAAACACAAAATAGCAGAATTGGTAAGGAGCTTGTAACACGGCTACTATCCACTGCAGCGCCATCTTTGATGAGCTACAGTTTCTCCATGTGAGTGGCGTGCCTGTTCTACAAAACACAGTTCCATCTAAACACTCAAAAACATTGATCCCTCCTGGACGTAACAAGTAGGCTAACGTACCACCTGACCTGGGTAGTCCTATCACCTCTTCAGAATACTGGGGGAGTGAACAGTATGACTAACAAGGCTCCACCTACCTCCAGTAATCCCTGTCCAACTAACACGTCTTAATCAAATATGGAAATAAGTGTGCAGCTCCACAAAGCCGGTGCTGACCTATATCTAAGCTAATGATGGGCCACAGTGTCAGAGGAGAGACCAAATGAAAGAGAATTTGAATGAAGCTGACCCAAATATATTCCCAGGACAATAAGGAATCATGTTGCACTAAGTAGGCCATAAGGGCCCTTCAAGATTATGTTAAAAAATCTATTTGAACCTGTTCACCGGGAAGGGGGGAATTCCTGCTTGGAAGTAGAATCCCGCTTTGATAGTGTTGGTGTGGCTTAATGGTGTTGGGAATTTCATTAGAAATACAGTAAGAATTGGGGACAAGTAGATTTGAAATGATTTAATTCAAGATGTGAATGGAAAAGTTGATTCAATGATTTAAAAAGCTATATTTGATTATTGAATTGACTTTTGGGGAATTTCCGAACTGTTGTTATGGTACAGCCTGAATTAAAAAATGTATTATATATATTTTTTTAGTTTTTTTCTCACCCCCCCATACACACAATACTTCGTAATGACAAAGTCAAAGCATGATTATAAAAATATTAGAAAATGTATTGCAATTTAAATGCAGCAATATCTAATTTACATAAGTAATGACACCCCTGGGTCAATGCATGTTAGAATCACCTTTGGCAGCGATTACGGCTGGGAGTCTTTCTGGGTAAGTCTCCAAGAGCTTTGCACACCTGGATTGTACACTATTTGCCCATTATTCTTTTCAAAATTTTTCAAGCTCTGTCAAATTGGTTGTTGATCATTGCTAGACATTTTCAAGTTTTGACGTAGATTTCCAAGTAGATTTAAGTCAAAACTGTAACTCAGCCACTCAAGAACATACATTATTTTATTGGTAAGCATCTCCAGTGTACATTTGGCCTTATATTGTAGGTTATTGTTGTGCTGAAAGGTGAATTCATCTCCCAGTGTCTGGTAGAAAGCCAGGTTTTCCTCTAGAACTTTGCCTGTACTTAGCTCCCTTCCATTTATATTTTATCCTGAAAAACTCCCCAGTCCTTAATGATTACAAGCATACCCATAACATGATGCAGCCACCACTATGCTTCAAAATATTGACAGTGGTATTCAGTAATGTGTTGTGTTGGATTTGCCCAAAATACAACACTTTGTATTCAGGATAAAAAGTCAATTGCTTTGCCAATACTACTTTAGTGCATTGTTGCAAACAGGTGTGGGGCCTTTTTGCAAACAGGAGTTGGAATATTGTTATTCAGTACAAGCTTCCTTCTTTTCACTGTCAATTAGGTTAGTATTGTGTAATAACTACAATGTTGTTGATCCACCCTCAGTTTTCAAGTCACTATTGGCCTCATGGTTAAATCCCTGAGCTGTGCCTGTATCTTTGTAGTCACTGGGTGTATTGATACATCATCCAACGTGTAATGAATAACTTCACCATTCTCAAAGGGATATTCTATATCTGCTTTTTTTCTTTTTACTAATCTACCAATTGGTGCCCTTCTTTGTGAGGCATTGGTAAACCTCCCTGGTTTATGTGGTTGAATCTGTCTTTGGAATTCACTGTTTGACTGAGGGACGTTACAGATAATTGTACGTGTGGGGTAGAGAGGTGAGGTAGTCATTTAAAAACACTACTATTGCACACAGAGTGAGTCCATGAAACGTATAATGGGATTTGCTAAGGAAATTCTTACCCCTGAACTTATTTAGGTCTGCCATAACAAAGAGGTTGAATACTTAATGACTCAAGACATTTCAACTTTTCATTTCTTATAATTCTGTAAACGTTTAGAAAAACATAATTCCACTTTGATATTATGGGATATTGTGTGTGGACCAGTGACAAACAAAATCAAAATCTAATCCATTTTAAGTTCAGGATTTAACACAACAAAATGTGAAAAAAGTCAAGGGGTTGAATACTTTCTGAAGGCACTGTATGATACAGGTAGGGACTGCTTCATTTCTGGGACCAAAAGGTAGTGAGCAAGTTATTATTGGAATGGTTGTCAACAATGGTTATTGATGATAAAAAGTGTAATCCTCAGAGAGTTGACCAGCATCTTTACAACCAGCAAGGTTTACAGTTTTTCCTTGTTTATTGTATGTATACAGGGATGTAGGAGGGTAATGCATATAAACACCAGTTATGTGCCTTTGTGAAATCACATTTGCTCACCTTTTTATTTAGTTAATTATCATTTACCCACTTATTATTGCGTTCCCGGTGTTGATTAAAGATCAGAATGGTAATTTTCTTGATCTGAGTTCTAATCACCCCTGCCTCTCTGAGAATGAGTGGAATCATGATTCAAGTATGCTTGTTATGTTCACCTGCTCCCCCAGGATTTGCCTTGTTAGCAGCGCATTCATTCACCACTCTGTCCAACGGCAAACTCCAAGGCACAGGCCGAGACATGAAACTAACTACCTCAGCCGAGACCAACGCTGGCAACTGGCAAGTGATAAGTAGAGAGAGACACCGCTGACAGTGACCTTGCGATATGCTGCACATATCGCAATTTTTTTACGTGCCTCGACTCCTGCCGTGTCAACAGACATCCTCCAAACAAAACAAATAACAGAGTCTCTGAGAATGAGTGTACAACTGGTAAATAGTTGCTGATATTCCAGTCAGATGGCTAGCTGTAATTGCTAGCTCAAGTGCTCTGGCTACTTTTAGCTAGATAACTAGCTAAAACTAGCTGGCTAGAAGGATGAAGTTAGAAGCTAATGTTAAAAGGGAGCCTGACCTCAACATGAAATTAAACTACAATCCAACCAGAAGATAGGCTGAATTCTCGTAACAAAATAACTTTTCTTTACACAGAGTAGTGAGACAGACAATGGTGAGGCAGTTTGCAATGCAGGCAAAAGAGACACACAGAGAAGGGAAGCAAGCAGAAATTGAGGTTCGTGTAGTACAGTGATTCCCAAAGTTGGGGTTGGGGAAACATGTGGGGTCTCTTGAGAGAGTTTTTCATCTTATCAAACACATTAATAATTTGGTTCTCTTCAAATGGCTATAGAATACAACATTTTAGAGCCATCTAAGGGCCTTTTACGCTGTTAGAATGCACGTTCATGTCATTATGTGTTGGGACAGCCTGTGGGATCTAACGTTTAGTGAAACATAAAGACAATTGAAATACAAAGACAATTTTATATCATTCTCATGTATATACAAATCTATTTTTAAAACTGCTTTACAGAGAGTAGTGAGACAGACAGTGGTGAGGCAGACAGTGGTGAGGCTGAGGCAAGCTGCAATGCAGGAGGAGACAGAGGAGACACACAGTGAGAGGAGGCAAGCAGAGAAAGAGGTTTGTAGTACAGTGGTTTCCAAACTTGGGGTCGGGGACCCATGTGGGTTCCCCTGAAATTGAAATGGGGACCTATGAGAGAATCTGTAATCGTATCAAACAAACTAATAACTTGTTTCTCCACAAATGAGTACAGAAAACAATATTTTAGAGTCAACGAAGGTCCTTTTACAGTGCACTTTAGCAGTTTACAATACAAAAACTCAATTACAGTGCAGCTCACATGAAATACAAAGAACATGAACGTGAATTAAAAAGATAAAACATTTCAATATAAACATCTCCACATCCTGGACTTTTGTTGTGTTCAGTCCAAATGAACTATTTTGGGAGGCCGACCTGATGTGCATTTTGCGTCATTTTTTACTAAAGAAAATTACATTAGGCCTTCCCTATAGACCTGTATGACAATGCAATCAAATAATGCAGTTCTAAAAATGTCATATGTCTTGGTTTGTATCGGTGGTTGTTTGTCTTATCTTGATCGGCCACTGGAGTTTATAGTTTACCCAACTTTCTTTTACCATTACATCACTGCATGTATAATTGGAAAAGCAAAGCTAATGCTAAACATGATCATATACATGAATATGGACACACACACACACACACACACCTAGAAATCCATTTGCATCTTCAATGACACAAACCTACAGTGTTATTCAATGAAAACGGTTAACCAAATCTTCACAAGATGAGGCACAAGTAGGCTTACATTCAGTCTTAACCTGGAAACTTCTAAATACCATTTTGATAGAACCAATGTCTCCCATCTTGCCACCTAGGCTTGTGCACACCCCTTCTCCCTTCTTAACCAATGGGCTTCAGTGTGGAGGTAGTAGAGACTAGGCACCGTGACCCGTCCGTTTTATGACTTCATTATTTTCCTTCCCTGTGACGCTCATTTTCATTTGTGAAAGCCGCACGTTGGCATAATGACTGCGCTATAAAAACGGCTGCTTTAACGTCTACATACCATCTCCATTTCCCACCCTCAACCCTTAAGCTAGCATATGGCAGGTAATCAGGTCTGCAATCAGGGCTATGCATTACACAGGGCCTGCATTTAGCATAGGGCTATTACCCATCTGTCTCCGGGCACACACAAACTCTCTCTCTCTCTCTCTCTCTCTCTCTCTCTCTCTCTCTCTCTCTCTCTCTCTCTCTCTCTCTCTCTCTCTCTCTCTCTCTCTCACACACACACACACACACACAACACACCCCACACACACAAGAGGTCACCACTTTCAAGGAAAACTCTTCCAATGCTGTCCAATGCCCAGTGTGTGTGTGTGTGTCTGAACGAGCAAGTGCACCGTTTGATATTCACAAGATGGAATGTTTTAAAGGTGGCCTGTAGATTAATGTATAAAATATGTGCGGTCTGATGGGTCCTGTGTGTGGCCTTTAGAAGACATAGCAAATCACCTAATCTAGAAGCCATGCCTCGCCTCTGCCACTGATAATTTAATACGCATTTAATACAATCACATGCTTTTACAATGATACCATCACCATCACACAGTACATGCCAAGCCTGTAAAAGAGTCTGTAACAGTATGACCTGTAATCAACTCAGGAGTTTAGGGTTTGCAAATATGAATGTGTCATTTTGAAAGATAAGGGAGGGGGTTATTAATATATATATATATATATAATAACTTGGGGTATGTCCATGCCAAAAACAAACTCAAACATTCTCTCCTTTCCTCTCCTTTCCTCTCCTTTCCTCTCTTCTCTTCATCAGTAAGATAGTTCTGTTTATTTAGCTTTCAGTACAAATCCATTAATACCTCCTAAACCAGGGGTGTCAAACTCATTCCATGGAGGGCCTAGTGTCTGCAGGTACTAGTTCTTTCCTTTCAATTAAGACCTAGACAACCAGGTGATGGAAGTTATTTACAAATTAGTGACCTTAGTTAATCAATCAAGTACAAGAGAGGAGCAAAACCCCACAGACACTCTGCCCTCTGTGGAATGAGTTTGACACGTGTCCTACACTGACAAATAATTCCCTGAAAAATAATCCCCTCATCTCTCCACTGTGTGGGGTTATAAAATAAACAGAAGAGTGGAGTGAGGCAGAGAGCGAGGCACAGGTTCATATTGCAATTTGTAAGAGGTCCGCGTTCAGAATCTTAATACCAAAACAATGGAGAAGAAAAAGAAAAGGGCAGGAAATCCAACAATCTAAACTGATGACATAACTATGGCAAATGAAACTGAGAATCATGACACTTCCTATATTTGAGTACCTGACATATGCATGCACATAAACAGCTAGGCACAGGTGTGTAGGAACTGTACTGTGTATGTCAGTTTAATGGATAATGTATACAAACCTAAGTGCATATGTCCAGCCTGTAATACAATGGGAGCAGGAGTGAGTGATAGCATAGTTATAAACCAGAGAAATAATTAGAGTCAACATGTCTGCCTTCAGCTCCATACCGGATTTACATACATGCTAGGTGTTTCCCAGCTCTGGTCATCGAGTATCACCAACAGTACCATATGTATTGTGGCTCCGGACAAGCACAACTGATGAGTGTTGCGAAATACTTGTTTTCCAGTGCAGTTATATCGAACAATACACAACAATATACACAAATCTAAGAATGGATTTAAGAAATATTAGGACGGGCAATGTCGAAGTCTGGAGTATAAATATACAGCACCAGTCAAAAGTTTGGACTATTTTCTACATTGTAGAATAATAGCAAAGACATCAACACTATGAAATAACACATATCATGTAGTAACCAAAAAAGTGTTTAACAAATCAAAATATATTTTATATTTGAGATTCTTCAAAGTAGCCACCTTTTGCCTTGATGACAGCTATGCACACTCTTGGCATTCTCTAAACCAGCTCACCTGGAATGCTTTTCCAACTGTCTTGAAGGAGTTCCAACATATGGCCCAAGCAAGTACATAGGGTTGAAGTCGGAAGATTACATACACCTTAGCTACCACTCTCTGTACTGTTATACATATAGAAGAAGGCGATTTACTGGGAAGGTGGATTCATTGCTATAATATTGAATATTATTGCTCAGGCAAAAATGTGAATATACAGTTGAAGTCGGAAGTTTACATACACCTTAGCCATCATCCCCATCCCCATGTGCAGTTGCAAACCTTAGTCTGGCTTTTTATGGCGGTTTTGGAGCAGTGGCTTCTTCCTTGCTGAGCTGCCTATGTCAATATAGGAATCATTTTACTGAGGATATAGATACTTTTGTACCTGTTTCCTCCAGCATCTTCACAAGGTCCTTTGCTGTTGTTCTGGTAATTGATTTGCACTTTTCACAACAAAGTACATTCATCTCTAGAAGACAGTGCGGGTCTCCTTCCTGAGCGGTATGATGACTGCGTGGTCCCATGGTGTTTATACTTGCGTACTATTGTTTGTACTGATGAACGTGCTACCTTCAGGCATTTTGAAATTGCTCCCAAGGATGAACCAGACAAGCGGTCTACAATTCTTTTCTGAGGTCTTTGCTGATTTATTTTGATTTACCCATGATGCTAATCGAAGATGCACTGAGTTTGAAATACATCTGCAGATACCCCTCCAATTGACTCAATTGATGTCAATTAGCCTATCAGAAGCTTCTAAAGCCATTACTTAATTTTCTGTAATTTTCCAAGCTGTTTAAAGGCAGTCTGAATTTTGGGAAAAATGACTTGCGTCATGCACAAAGTAGATGTCCTATAGTTTGTTAACAAGAAATTTGTGGAGTGGTTGAAAAATGATTTTTAATGTCTCCAACGTAAGTGTATGTAAACTTCCAACTTCAGCTGTTTATACAGTATATCAGATGGGATGTATAGACAATACGGACAGTATATGGGTAGAATATGTAGTATATCTGAAGAATAGTATATGTACAGCAATAGGTAAACTAGATAGGCCAGTATATACATATGAGGTGGGTAAAACAGTATGTAAACATTATTTAAAGTGACCAGTGTTCCATGACTATGTACATAGGGCAGCAGCCTTTAAGGTGCATGATAGAGTGCCCGGGTGGTAGCCGTCTAGTGACGGTGATTAAAATTCAGGGGGCCATTGACTATAGGGGGCTGAGGTCCTTGATTATCTTCCTGGCCTTCCTGTGACACTGGGTGTTGTAGATGTTAGGGGGAGCTGAGTATGCACCCTTGTGGGGCCCTTGTGTTGAGGATCAGATTCGTGGAAGTGTTGTTGCATACATTCTCCACCTTGGGGCGGCACGTCAGGAACTCCAGGACCCAGTTGCACAGGATGGGGTTCAGACCCAGGGCCTTGAACTTAATGATGGGCATGGAGGTTACTAAGGTGTTGAAGGCTGAGCTGGAGTCAATGTAAAGCATTCTTACATAGGTATTCCTCTTGTCCAGATAGGATAGGGCCGTGTGCAGTGCGTTGGCGATAGCGTCATCTGTGGATCTTTTGGGGCGGTATGCAAATTGCAGTGGGTATAGCCTGTCAGGTAAGGTGGAGCTGATATGATCCTTAGCTAGCCTCTCAAAGCACTTCATGATGACAGAAGTGAGTGTTATGGGGCGATAGTAATTCAGATACTCTGGTCGAAATAATGATTATTTACCACCACTTCTAATTTCCAAAAGTTCTTTATGGATGTATGTAATAATGCAAAGGACGTGCTGAGCTAATAACACAAACACATAGCTAAATACTGCAAAGTTGCTATGGAGCCACGAACAGGGCGACCATGTCTATCGGCGCCATCTTGTAGTCAGCTAATCATCAAGCCCTCAATGAGTTGAATCAGGTGAGTTTGTCTGGGGCTACAAAAAATATACTGTATGTGCTCTTAGGGGGACTTGATTACTGGAGTTCGTCCTCTGGTCACACTATGTCATACCGGTCAATCACACATGCAGTGCATGCGAACACATGCACGCACACACAGAAAAAAACGACAAACACATACACAAACATCAACCCACTATCTGACACCATCACTTTACAAGTGACTAGTTTAATCATGGCCAATCACAAGAGGTCATAATTAATACTCCAATACAGACACTAATAAACAAGTTTAAATTGCAAGCATAATCAAATGATGCAAACATCCACGAGTTACTAAAGTTCACAGCCGCCACTGACAATTTCTTAATTGTATTCAGTCATTCATGGCAATTTTATTAACATAGAGCTGATGTCTCCTGCCCTGCCACTGTCACAGCACCAGGGATCTAATTTCATTATTTTCCACAAGATTTGCTTGACTACTACTACCATTCTACTGCCGTGCCAGTCCAGATGTTTATGCTATTTAAATTAGGAAGCAAAGCCTGTTGTGTAAACATAATTAAAGAAAGTTTAGTTTTTTCCCTTGCCCTCACTTTGTCTTCACCCCCCACCTTTCATTTCTTCTCATCCCCTCCTCTCTCTCTCTCCATAAGTTTAGTTCATTAGACAACTTTCAATTAACACCAGAGCCGCATGTTCCCCCATCCAGCGCGACAGGCCTCCACAGTTCTGTGACTACGCACAGGACCGTGAAGTGAAGAAATGGTCTCCTGACTCAAACGCGCAAACGCACACACACACAGACACACACAGTGCATTCAGAAAGTATTCATGACCCATTTACTTTTTCCACATTTTGTTACCTTGCAACTTTATTCTAAAATGGCTACTCCTGGCTAACGTCTCTGTCCCAAAGCAAGCACCAGTTAGCCTGGAGCTAGCCTGGAGCTAGAGCCATCTCCTGGCTAGCCGACGCGATCCATCAGACATTTCCTGAGCTTCAATACCTCTTTTACCAATTGGACTGGACCCTTTGCTGCCGACATGGAGCCCCGCCGATCCATCACAACTGGTCTGCCAATGTAGCCATTCGAGGGGGTTTCAACAGGCTCTCCCGTTGCAACGTCCAGCTGAGGCCCGCCTGCTAGCTCGGCCTGCTAGCTCTCTGAATCACTGTGTCTCCAGCTCGCCTAGCTACTCACTGGACCCTATGATCACTCGGCTACACATGCCTCTTCCTAATGTCAATATGCCTTGTCCATTCTGTTTTGGTTAGTGATGATTGTTTAATTTCACTGTAAAGCCTCCAGCACTGCTCAATCTGCCTTAGCTAGCCCTTTTGTTCCACCCCCCACTCATGCAGTGACTTCACCCTGCTTTAATGGTCCCTCTAGAGACAAAACCTCTCTCATCGTCACTCAATGCCTAGGTTTACCTCCACTGTACTCACATCCTACCGTACCCTTGTCTGTACATTATGACTTGAATTGGAAACTTGCCCGGAAATATGCTCTTTTTACTTTCTGTTCCGAACACACTAGACAACCAGTTCTTTTAGCCTTTAGCCATACCCTTATGCTACTCCTCCTCTGTTCCTCTGGTGATGTAGAAGTTAACCCAGGCCATGCAGCCCCCAGCATCACTCCCATTCCCCAGGCACTCTCATTTGTTGACTTCTGTAACCACAAAAGACTTGGTTTCATGAATGTTAACATTAGAAGCCTCATCCCTAAGTTTGTTTTATTCACTGCAACCCGGATGTCTGAATCGTGGCTTATGAAGGCCAACAAAACTCCAGAAATCCCTAACTATAACATTTTCTGACAAGATCGAACTGCCAAAGGAGGAAGCGTTGCAATTTACTGCAGAGATAGCCTGCAGAGTTCTGTCATACCATCCAGGTCTGTGCCCAAACAATTCGAGCTTCTACTTTTAGAAATCCACCTTTCCAGAAACAAGTCTCTCACCGTTGACGCTTGCTATAGACCCCCCTCAGCTCCCAGCTGTGCCCTGGCACCATATGTGAATTGATTACCCCCCATCTATCTTCAGAGTTCGTACTGTTAGGTGAACTAAACTGGGACATGCTTAACACCCCGGCCATCCTACAATCTAAGCTAGATGCCCTCAATCTCACACAAATGATTAAGGAACTTGCCAGGTACAACCATAAATCCATAACCATGGGCACCCTCTTAGATATCATCCTGACCAATTTGCCCTTTAAACACACCTCTGCTGTCTTCAACCAGGATCTCAGCGATCACTGCCTCATTGCCTGTGTGTGTAATGGGTCCACAGTCAAACGACCACCCCTCATCACTGTCAAACACTCCCTAAGACACTTCAGCAAGCAGGCCTTTCTAATCGACCTGACTTGCGTATCCTGGAAGGATGTTGACCTCATCCCGTCAGTAGAGGATGCCTGAATGCTCTTCAAAAGTGTTTTCCTGGCCATCTTAAATAAGCATGCTCTATTCAAAAAAATGTAGAACTAAAAACATAAATAGCTCTTGGTTCACCCCAGACTTGACTGCCCTTGACCAGCACAAAAACATCCTGCCCGACATCCTGCCCGACTAGCATCACCTCTGGTGTTCTGCATTAGCGTCGAATAGCCCTCGGGATATGAACATTTTCAGGGAAGTCAGGAACCAATATAGTCAGTCAGTTAGGAATGCTAAGACTAGCTTTTTCATAATTTGTTTCCTGTAGCACTACTTCCAAAAAGGTCTGCGATACTGTAAAGTCCATGGAGAATAAGAGCACCTCCTCCCAGATGCCCACTGCACTGAGGATAGGAAACATTGTCACCACCGATAAATCTACGATAATCGATCATTTCAAATAGCATTTTTCTATGGCTGGCCATGCTCTCCTCCTGGCTACCCCTACCCCAGCCAACACCTCAGCACCCCTCTCAGCAACTTGCCCAAGCCCCCCCTCATCTCCTTCACCCAAATCCAGACAGCTGATGTTCTGAAAGAGCTGCAAAATCTGAATCCCTGCAAATCAGCTGGGCTAGACAATCTGGACTCTCTCTTTCTAAAATTATGTGGCGAAATTGTTGCAACCCCTATTACTAGCCAATTACTAGCCTCTGTCAACCACCACACTCTTATCGGCAGACTCAAAACCTTGGCTTCTCAAATGACTACCTCGCCTGGTTCACCAGCTACATCTTAGATAGAGTTCAGTGTGTCAAATCGGAGTGCCTGTTGTCCGCACCTCTGGCAGTCTCTATGGGGGTGTCACAGGTTTCAATTCTCGGGCTGACACTTTTATCTGTATATATCAATGATGTTGCTCTTGCTGCTGGGATTCTCTGATCCACCTCTACGCAGACTACACCATTCTGTATACATCTGGTCCTTCTTTGGACACTGTGGTAACAAACCTACAAACGAGCTTCAACGCCATACAACACTCCTTCCGTGGCCTCCAACTGCTTTTAAATCCTAGTAAAACTAAGTGCATGCTCTTCACCCGATTGTTGCCTGCACCCTCCCGCCCGACTAGCATCACTACTCTGGACGGTTCTGACTTAGAATATGTGGACAACTACAAATACCTAGGTGTCTAGTTAGACTGTAAACTCTCCTTCTAGACTCACATTAAGGATCTCCAATCCAAAGTTAAATCTAGAATTGGCTTCCTATTTCGCAACAAAGTCTCCTTCACTCATGCTGCCAAACATATCCTCTGATTATCCTACCCATCCTTGACTTTGACGATGTAATTTACAAAATAGCCTCCAACACTCTAACACTCCAACACTCAAATTGGATGTAGTCTATCACAGTGCCATCCGTTTTGTCACCAAATCCCCATATACTACTCACCACTGCGACCTGTTGGCTCTCGTTGGCTGGCCCTCACTACATATTCGTCACCAAACCCACTGGCTACAGCTTATATTTAAGTCTCTGCTAAGTAAAGCCTCGTCTTACCTCAGCTCACTGATCACCATAGCAACACCCATCCATAGCACGCGCTCCAGCAGGTATATTTCACTGCTCATTCCCAAAGCCAACACTTGCTTTGGCCACCTTTCCTTCCAGTTCTCTGCTGCCAATGACTGGAACGCATTGCAAAACTCACTGAAGGTGTAGTCTTGTATCTACCTCTCTAACTTTAAGCATCAGCTGTCAGAGCAGCTTACTGTACCTGTACACAGCCAATCTGTAAATAGCACACCCAACTACCTCATTCCCATATTATTACTTACCCTCTTGCTCTTTTGCACCCCAGTATCTCTGCATGCACATCATCATCTGCACGTCTATCAATCTGGCATTAATGCTAAATTGTAATTATTTCGCATCCATGACCGACTTATTGCCTACCCCCCTACTCTTCTACATTTGCACACACTATATATAGATTTTTCTATTGTGTTATTGACTGTGCGTTTGTTTATGTGTCACTGTGTTGTTGTTGTTTTTGTCACATTGCTTTGCATTATCTTGGCCAGGTCGCAGTTGTAAATTAGAACTTGTTCTCAACTGGCCTACCTGGTTAAATAAAGGTGAAATAAAATACATAAATAAATCAAATTGATGAAATCGTTCTTCCCCTCATCAATCTACACATAATACCCCATAATGATGAAGCAAAAACAGTTTTTTTTGGTTTTTTTTTTGCATATTAAAAAAATGTAATAAACTGAAATATGACATTTACATGTCACACCCTGACCATAGTTTGCTTTGTATGTTTCTATGTTTTGGTTGGTCAGGGTGTGAGCTGAGTGGGCATTCTATATTACATGTCTAGTTTGTCTAGTTCTATGTTTGGCCTGATATGGTTCTCAATCAGAGGCAGGTGTTCGTCATTGTCTCTGATTGGGAACCATATTTAGGTAGCCTGTTTGGTGTTGGGTTTTGTGGGTGATTGTCCTTGTTCCTGTCTCTGTGTTACTTTGCACCAGTATTAGGCTGTTTCGGTTTTCGTTTATTGTTTTTGTATTTGATTCGTGTTTACTTTGTTTCATTAAACATGGATCGCAATAGCCACGCCGCATTTTGGTCTGACTCTCTTTCACATACAGAAAACCGTGACAATACATAAGTATTCAGACCCGTTACTCAGTACTTTGTTGAAGCACCTTTGGCAGCGATTACAGCCTCGAGTCTTCTTGGTAAGACGCTACAAGCTTGGCACACCTGTATTTGGGGAGTTTCTCCTTTCCTTCTCTGTAGATCCTCAAAGCTCTATCAGGTTTGATGGAGAGCATCGCTGCTCAGCTATTTTCAGATCTCTCCAGAGATGTTTGATCGGGTTCAAGTCCGGGCTCTGGCTGGGCCACTCAAGGACATTCAGAGACTTGTCCCGAAGCTACTCCTGCATTTTCTTGGCTGTGTGCTTAGGGTCATTGTCCTATTGGAAGGTGAACCTTTGCCCCAGTCTGAGGTCTTGAGCGCTCTGGAGCAGGTTTTAATCAAGGATCTTTCTGTACTTTGCTCCTGTTCGTCTTTCCCTCGATACTGACTAGTCTTCCACTCTCTGCCACTGAAAAACATCTCCACAGCATGATGCTGCCACCAACATGCTTCACCATAGGGATGGTGCCAGGTTTCTTCCAGACGTTACACTTGGCTTTCCGGCCAAAGATTTCAATCTTGGTTTGATCAGACCAGAGTATCTTGTTTCTCATTGTCTGAGAGTCCTTTAGGTGCCTTTTGGCAAACTTCAAGTGGGCTGTCATGTGCATTTTACTGAGGAGTGGCTTCTGTCTGGCCACTCTAACATAAAGGCCTGATTGGTGGAGTGCTACAGAGATGGTTGTCCTTCAAGAAGGTTCTCCCATCTCCACAGAGGAACTTTGGAGCTCTGTCAAAGTGACCATCGGGTTCTTGGTCACCTCCTTGACCAAGACCCTTCTCTCCTGATTGCTCAGTTTGGCTAGTTGGCCAGCTCTAGGAAGAGTCTTGGTGGTTGCAAACTTCTTCCATTTAAGAATTTGATGGAGGCCACTGTGTTCTTGGGGACCTTCAATGCTGCAGACATTTTTTGCTACCCTTCCACAGATCTGCGCCTTGATATCCTGTCTTGGAGTTCTACAGACAATTCCTTCACCCTCATGGCTTGGTTTTTGCTCTGACATGCGCTGTCAACTGTGGGATCTTATATAGACAGTTGTGTGCATTTCCAAATCATGTCCAATCAACAGATGGACTTCAATCAAGTTGTAGAAACATCACAAGGATGATCAGTGGAAACAGATGGCACCTGAGCTCAATTTCGAGGCTCATAGCAAAGGATCTTAATACTTAGGTAAATAAGGTATTTCTGTTTTTATTTTTAATACATTTACCTATATTTAAAAAATCTGTTTTTGATTCATCATTATGGGGTGTTTTGTGTAGATTGATGAGTATAAAAAAAACATTTAATCCATTTTAGAATAAGGCTGTAACGTAACAAAATGTAGAAAAAGTGAAGGGGTCTGAATACTTTCCGAATGTATTGTACACTTGAACAACCATGTATAGACATGGGAATGTACACACCGTTTTTTATAGTCCTGCCTTTTCTCAAGTCAATTACAATAGCACACACAACCTATCCTATTATCAATTTCAAACCACGCAATTGAGAGTCTGTGTGTGCGTGTGTGCACATGCTCAAGTGTGTGTGTTCATCTGAGACACGCACACCTTCAGTGGTCTGTGTTCTGTATTCTGTTATCAACCTGACTGCTGTTGAGCTGATGAATTCAAACACAATTGACCTGTGACTACAGCGTGCATGTGTAAAAGCATCCCCAGCACAGGCCAATCACACACACATTATTATGAATGCTGGACGAATACTAAATAAGCAAGAGAGGGATGGTGAGAGAGATGGGTAGAGAGAGAGAGAGGATTAAATCACTCATGTCAAAGTGCTAATAGGCCCAGCCTCACTTAAAATGTAATTTCTGAGGCCAGTGTTACACATCACAAATGAAAGAAAAAACAATGACAAAAAAGCTGGTGCAAGAACAATCAATTATAGGCAATATCACAGACAGTGTAACACAAGGGGTCATTACAAGATTATGTAAACTAAGGGAGCAGCATTTCCATGCGCTGGTCATTTACATGTGAGTATTGCATAAGAGTTATGCTGTGATTAGAAGTGGTGTTTGGTGGGCCTCGGCCGTGAAAACACATACACACACACACACGAACTGAGTGACTGCAGGCTGGTCATTTAGGTCAGTGTTTCCCAACCCTGGCCTTGAGTACCCCCAGCAGTACACATTTGTATTGTAGCCCTGGACAAGCACACCTGATTCAACTTGTCAACTAATCATCAAGCCCTCAATGAGTTGAATGAGGTGTGTTTGACCAGGGCTGCAACACAAATGTGTAATGTTGGGGGTACTCAAGGACAGGGTTGGGAAACATTGATTTATGGGAGATTTATAAGAGGATACACACATTTATTTTGGTCTTGTGATTTGGGGAATGCCTCTCTTGTAAAAACGCTCGTTCCAGCGCCTGTCCCCCACAGTGGCAGAAACATTAATTGAATCAATTTGATAGAAACAGCCATTCCCTCGCAGCATTAGTGCTATCACAGCCGGTGAGGAGGGTGAATATGTTTGTGGAAACATTATGCTAAGACCATACGTACGTTTATGAGTATGCAGCATACACTGCCTTCGATACCCTTTAGTGCACACGAACTGAGTAGCTGTCAAAATTACAACAGGCATCTCAAGTAATTATGCAGATTTATGCAAAACATTAACAAGAAGAATTAAAGGCACAAATGAGGTGGCTACACTTGAATTGTTAAGATTATGAATAATTACCATGAATCTTTTTGCTCTTAATATAACTTGTTTTTGATAAACAAAGCCTTAATTATCGGAATACTTCCGAGGATTACTGTGACCTTCATTAATCTTAGAAAACAAGTCTCCGGTGAGACACTGAGGACAGAGAGGCACACACACACACACACACACACACACACACACACACACACACACACTCTGAGAGAGATAGGGTAAACACACACATGGCCATGCATATGCTAACCAGCCTCTTCAGCCTGGAGTGTGGAGACAGGTACATCTCATAGTTAAGCCAAGAGTCCCTGGTGGTTCCAGGTAAACTAAGCCAGGAGCACAGATGCACTAACACACACACACGCACACACACAATCACTTACTAACACACAAGCACACACGCGCGCACTCACACACACACACACACAATCACATACATACACGCACGTATGCACACAAGCACACACGCTCAGCAGGTGACTCAGCTGTTCCTTTGGGAATCTGTAATATCAGGTCCTCTTCTAATTACTGTTACATTTCACTTACATCTACAGTATATCTCCCTTTCCTAATTTCTCTTATTCCACTTTCCTTCAACATTGGACATAATTTTGAATTCTATACGGTCTTCTACTCACACAAGGCTTCCCAATGAAAGGCTAGGTGTGCGTTGTGCACACATAGGGCAGCAGGGTAGCCTAGTGGTTAGAGCATTGGTCTAGTAACTGAAAGGTTGCAAGTTCAAATCCCCGAGCTGACATGGTACAAAATCTGTCGTTCTGCCCCTGAACAAGGCAGTTAACCCACTGTTCCTAGGCCGTCATTAAAAATAAGAATTTCTTCTTAACTCACTTGCCTAGTTAAATAAAGGTAAAAAATATATATAATATTTTTATAAACACTTAACTTTGTTCCTACCCTGAACCACCCTTTGCCCTTGTCCATAAGTCCCAGTAGGTGGGCAGGTGGAACTATAGAGGGGCAATAAGGACCATGTGACCCCTCATCAATTAGCTCTATTCCCAGGGGGGACAGTCCTAAGGGGTCCTGCCAATCAAACCAGGCCTGATTGTTTTTCTTTTGCTGTCATGTCCCCATGTGTTTTTATATTCCTTTAAAATTCCTGTTACTACCCCTAAGGCATGTCTCACAGGAGATGAAGCCAAGTGTCAGTCTCCTCTCCTCCACCTCTGTCTCTCTCTCTCTTCCTTTCTGCCTTGCTCCCCCTATCTCTACCCCTCTCTCCTTCATCTATCTCCCATCTCTCTCCTCGCTTCTTTTCTGAGCCCTGCATGCAGATTCACAGACAGGGTCACCTCGCATACACACTCTCTGAACGTCAATTGGCTGCATTAAGATGGAAGTATGGAAGGTGTGCTGGATCCCCAATGATAAAACAGGTCTATGGGTCGGACAGTCTTCAGACACTCACACACATTCACGCAGACACATTCACAGAGGCATAGCCCAGGACCCATACAGTATGTTATTGTTATGGTCGTCTCAGCACTAGTGGCAGTGCGGAGGGATGACCTGATTGTTCAATGAATGTAAGGAAACAACTGAATCTCAACTGGAACTCTGTTCACAATATATATGTGCTCTGCTATCAATGTGAGTACTCTGGTGAAGATTTTGAAGACTGCACTGGACTACAACTGTACATCTACCAACCTACCTGCTAAACTACTGCTATCATTACAAGTAACACAACTGTTATAACTACACTATTGCCAATAGCCTACTATGACCATGGCACTTTTACTAGTATCAATAACTGTAACAAAAACTCTCCTGGGAGTATCGATCTCTAAAGAACACTATCACTCACCAAAATAGAGAGGAACAAAACTTTCAAATAGCTTTCAAAGGCTTTACTGCCCTCTAGAAAACATCAATGTGGGAATATTGGCCCAGTTTACATAAAAAAAGATGGGCACCAGATTTACCGTGTCTATTTCTAAATTTTTCGTGCTCGGATCGATGGAGTAGTCAGGGTGCTTCTAGCTCTAAAGGAGCTCATTTTCTCCAACATCAATATCGCCAGCCTGTACAGTTCACTCCCTTTCCCTCCCATTACTCCGTTTCATCCTGGCCACAGTGGGCTGCTTGGCTGGTGCTCGAGGTAGACGTTGCCCTTAACCACAGATCTAGGATCAGATTATCCAACCCCCAAACCCAACCTTAACCAGTGGGATGAACAATTTCTAACCCTGGATCAGTGGTTTGGGGGCAACTCTACCTACTATAGATGGTTAGCAGGAGTTTGGAAACCTATTTGCTCAACTTTTACATAGGGCGCTACCCTCCTGTTTTCTACCATAGTGACTAAACATAGGGGTTGAGCAAAAGCAGGGTGCTAGAAGTTGCCTTTAGCCACAGACCTAGGATCATTTTTAAACTTTAAACGTGAGCCCTGTGTAGGCCAAACATCCCACAATGCGGTGTGAGTAACAGTGGTAACTTATGAACAACATATTGCAGAGCCATTGTCCCTTGCACCGCTCTAATCAGGCCTCGCTGAGGTGTTATTATTTACTTTGTGGTGTGTCTGGATGCCCTCCCCCTGCCACAGCTTCCTGCTCCAGCATGGGAATGGGAGGAAACCCAGTCTGTCAGTACTGCCATTGGGGCTCTGGTGTGTTTGTGGCTATGTCCCCCTCAGCCACAGCAAGCAGAACCCCCCACCCCCCCGAGAGCTCTTTAATTATCTGTGAGTTCTCCTCTCTAATAAATCATTAAAGCGTCTAATCAAATCTGATGCAACTGATTGAGGCTCCTAAAAAGACAGGACAATGCGGCGTGCACACACATGATAACTGGTTTTACTGCCCTGTATGTACAAACCATACATGCAATTTAATAACAGAATTGTATGTAAATTCAAGTTTGGAGCCAAAATGTAGTAAGAGTGTGGTAACCAATGTGTTATTACTAAAGCAATCTTTATCAAATACTCTCTCTCTCTCTTTCCGTTCTCTTCCACTCTCGATGTGTGTGGACTTGACGATGGCAGGGTTTTTGTTCAGAGCTATGCAAAGTGTTTGTGAAAGAAAAGGCAGGTATGGGGGCCCGGGCAGACCGACCTAGCAAATGTATTCCACTCTAAATAGCAGCCCAGAGCTGAAATTCATGTAAAGCGTCAGTAACTCCTGATGCTTTTAAAAAAGGACGTCTGATACGAGATAATGGCAGAGATTTCAGGCCCATTATAGGAGGCTTTCAAATATTCCATTTCTTTTTTTGCATTTGGTTGATCAAATCAGAACACTCACTGCCTACATGTACGGGAGAGGTTACTATGCAATCTAGAGAGTCAATAGAACAAACTGTGCAGACAGATCAGCAGGAAGGTAGAGAGAGAAAGAAGGAGAGGGAGGATAATTTATCAAAGATAATTGATACATTTCTCTGGCCTTACAAGACATTACAGCATGGAAATATTACAATTATTTTGGGGTGTAATTCAAAACTGATTAACAGTCATACTGAAAGAAATATACATAACATTTCAATGCAAATATAAATGTATGAAATTAATATTTAGGGCCTACAGGCTAGAGAAAGACCGATAATCGGCCGAGCCGATATATCGAGCAAATATGGTCCTTTCCTAGTCTATCAGTCCTTCTACGTCGGCATGGCCGATATTCCCTCTACGTAGTAAATCCAAGTGCACCCTCTAGTGTCGACTCCTGCAGTTGTGCCAGCTGTCACTCAACACCTGAGCCAGGAACACTGCAAAAATGATGCTGAGGAGTGTCTTGCTGGGGAAATCAGCAGCAGCAAGCTAGCTTCCTCATTCTCCAACAGAAAAGTGCAGTACTGAGAAACAGAAGAATTGACACTGACCAAAATCAAATTCTTCTTGCAAATATTAGTTTAGTTTAATTCACAAATTATAAGGCTTGTGTCAAGGTAAGCGGACATGAAAGCAATAAGTAAGCTAGCTACAGTTGAAGTCGGAAGTTTACATACACTTCTGTTGAAGTCATTAAAACTTGTTTTTCAAACATACATTTCTTGTAAACAAACTATAGTATTGGCAAGTCGATTAGGACATCTACTTTGTGCATGACACAAGTAATTTCTCCAACAAATGTTTACAGACAGATTAATTCACTCTATCACAATTCCAGTTAGTCAGAAGTTTACATTCACTAAGTTGACTGTCCCTTTAAACAGTTTGGAAAATTCCAGAAAAATATGTCATGGTTTTAGAAGCTTCAAATAAGTTAATTTACATAATTTGAATCAATTGGAGGTGTACCTGTGGTGTATTGCAAGGCCTACCTTCAAACTCAGTGCCTCTTCGCTTGACATAATCAAAATCAAAATAAATAAATAAATAAATCAGCCAAGACCTTAGCCTCTTGAGTGTAGGGGGCAGTATTTTGATGTATGGATGAAAAACATACCAAAATTAAACTACCTATTTCTCAGGCCCAGAATCTAGAATATGCATATAATTGTCAGATTAGGATATAAAACACTCTAAAGTTTCCAAAACTGTCAAAAATATTGTCTGTGGGTATAAAAGAACTGATATTCCTTTTCCTATGGCTTCCCCATTGTGTGAACATAGACATAGTTTCAGGACTTTATTTTGAAAAATGAGTGAGAAAGATCACATCACGTCATTGTATGGCTGGGTGCCAGCAGAGTTTTGTATGCGCAACAGCTTGGAGCAGCCATTTTCTCTCTCTCTCCTATTGAAGAAGCTACAATCCCGGTTAATATATTATCGATTATATATTGTAAAAATAACCTGAGGATTGATTATAAAAAACGTTTGAAATGTTTCTACGAACATTACGGATACTATTTGGAATTTTCATCGCCGATGTCGTGACTGCTCAAGCCTGTGGATTTCTGAACATAACGCGCCAACCAAATGGAGGTATTTTGGATATAAAAATAATCTTTGTGGAACAAAAGGAACATTTATTGTGTAACTGGGAGTCTCGTGAGTGCAAACATCCAAAGATCATCAAAGGTGAGCGATTTAATTTATTGCTTTTCTGACTTTCGTGACCAATCTACTTGGCTGCTAGCTATTTGTAATATTTTGTCTACTGAGAGAGATCTGCTTACATAAACGCTTGGTATGCTTTCGCCGAAAAGCTTTATTGAAATCTGACACGCCAGGTGGATTAACAAAAAACTAAGCTGTGTTTTGCTATATTGCACTTGTGATTTCATATGAATGTAATATTTTTAGTAATTTAATTTGAATTTGGCGCTCTGCAAATCAGTGGTGGTTGACATAAAATGATCCCGCTAACGGGATGGGTGCATCAAGAAGTTAGAAGAAAAATTGTAGACCTCCACAAACGCCTGAAGGTACCATGTTCATCTGTACATATAATAGTACGCTAGTATAAACACCATGGGACCACACAGCCATCATACCGCTCAGGAAGGAGACGCGTTCTGTCTCCTAGAGATTAACGTAATTTGGTGCAAAAAGTGCAAATCAATCCCAGAACAACAGCAAAGGACCTTGTGAAGGTCCATGTATTTAGCGCCATCCTTCATTCCTTCAATTCTGACCAGTTTCCCAGTCCCAACCGGTGAACAACATCCCCACAGCATGATGCTGCCACCACCATGCTTTACTGCGGGGATGGTATTTTCAGGGTGATGAGAGGTGTTGGTTTGCGTCAGACATAACATTTTCCTTGATGGCTAAAAAGCTCAATTTCAGTCTCATCTAGTCAGATGAGTACCTTCTTCCATATGTTTGGGGAGTCTCCCACATGCCTTTTGGCAAACACCAAATGTATTTGCTTATTTTTTTCTATAAGCAATGATTTTTCTCTAGTCAGTCTTCCATAAAGCCCAGCTCTGTGGAGTGTACAGCTTAAAGTGGTCCTTTTGACAGATACTCCAATCTCTGCTGTTGAGCTTTGCAGCTCCTTCAGGGTTATCTTTGGTGTCTTTGTTGCCTTTCTGATTAATGCCCTCCTTGCCTGGTCCGTGAGCTTTGGTGGGCGGCCCTCTCTTGGCAGGTTTGTTGTTGTGCCATATTCTTTCAATGTCTTTAATAATATATATTTAATGGTGCTCTGTGGGATGTTCAAAATTTCTGATATTTTTTTATAACCCAACCTTGAACTGTACTTCTCCACAACTTTGTCTCTGACCTGTTTGGAGAGCTCCTTGATATTCGTAGTGCCCCTTGCTTCGTGATGCCCCTTGCTTAGGGTCTTTCAGAACAGGTGGATAAATACTTGGATCTTGTGACAGATCATGTGACACTTAGATTGCACACAGGTGGACTTTATTTAACTAATTATGTGACTTCTGAAGGTAATTGGTTGCACCAGATCTTATTTAGGGGTGTCACGAACCTCGCCGAGGTTGGTGCCTCTTCCTGTTCGGGCGGTGCTCGGCGGTCGTCGTCGCCGGCCTATTAGCTGCCATCGATTCCCTTTCCGTTTGTTTTGGGTTATTGGTTAATTGGGTACACCTGTTTTGTATTAGGATTTGTTTGTAGGGTATTTAAGGGCACTAGGCCCGCTGGGTATTTGTGCGGGCTTGTTTTTGTTACTCTGTGTTTTGTTGGTGTGATTTATTATTGTATTTATTCTCCGGACTGTTTAGTCCTGTTGTTGTTTTGGACTAGCAACGTATTTACGCCCTGTGTGTTGGCGTGACTGTTTTTGTTGCGCTGGGGAATAAATCTGAGGAAAACGACTGAACCCTGCTCTCTGCGCCTGATTCCACCCACCACACCTAGTAGATCGTAACAGAAGCCCGCACCACCTGAAATGGAGTCAGCAGGAGCAGCGACCACTCCTCTCCCCACTATGGAGGAGCGCGTTCATCACCATACAGCTGTCCTCCATCGGATTGGTACCGCGATGGACCAGATGATGGAGAGGATGGAACGATGGGAGCGGAGTGGTCTCCCGACATCTACCCCAGCTCCCCCACTCCCGACACCACCTACTCCACCTACATCGTCCTCTGGGTCCGGCGCACTACGTCTCTCCCCCCCGAGGGAGTACGATGGAGCGGCTGCTGGGTGCCAGGGATTTTTGCTCCAGCTGGAGCTCTACCTGGCTACCGTGCGTCCGGCTCCCTCGGGTGAGGAGAGTGTGAGCCTCCTCGTCTCCTGTTTAACGGGCAGGGCCCTGGACTGGGCTAACGCAGTCTGGAACAGTCCAGACTCAGCTCGGGACAACTACCTGGAGTTCACTCGCCGTTTCCGAGCAGTGTTCGATCATCCACCAGAGGGTAAAGCGGCGGGTGAGCGACTGTTCCACCTCAGACAGGAGACGAGGAGCGCGCAGGACTTTGCGTTGGAGTTTAGGACCCTAGCTGCTGGTGCTGGGTGGAATGACAGGGCCCTGATGGACCATTACCGGTGTAGTCTCCGGGAGGACGTCCGCCGGGAGCTGGCTTGCAGGGACACAACTCTCTCCCTGGATGAACTAATAGACATGTCTATTCGATTGGACAACCTGCTAGCTGCCCGCGGGCGTTCAGAAGGGGTCCTGTTAATTCCACCGTCCAGCTCTCCCACTCCCACTCCGATGGAGTTGGGAGGAGCTGCATCTAGGGGGATCAGAGGGGGCTCCTCCTGCTCCTATTGTGGACGGAGAGGACACACTTCGGACCGGTGTTGGAGGAGTCCCTCTGGGAGTCGAGATGGTCGGCAGAGCGCTCCTCGGCCACCCCAGGTGAGTAAGCACCAAACTCACCCAGAGCTCCCTGTTGGTCACATGTTTTTGTTAATTTTTTTCCCTGCATTTTTCCCCTCTCTTCAGCATAAGGCGCTAGTCGATTCAGGCGCAGCTGTGAGCTTTATGGATCGTGGACTCGCCCGTAAATTGGGTATTCCGTTAGTGCAGATAGACCCACCTGTCCCCGTGCACTCCTTAGATAGCCGACCGCTAGGGTCAGGGCTGGTCAGGGAGGCCACGATTCCGCTGGACATGGTAACGCAGGGGAATCATAGGGAGAGGATCAGTTTCTACCTTATTGATTCACCTGGGTTTCCGGTTGTGTTGGGGGTTCCCTGGCTGGCTATTCACAATCCCCTTATTTCCTGGAAACAGGGGGCTCTTAAGGGGTGGTCAGACGAGTGTTCAGAGAGGTGTTTAGGAGTTTCCATCGGTGCCACGACGGTGGAGAGTCCAGACCAGGTTTCCACCGTGCGCATTCCCCCAGAATATGCCGATTTGGCTATCGCTTTTAGTAAGAGGAAAGCGACCAAATTACCACCCCATCGACGGTGGGATTGCGTGATAAACCTCCTGGAGAACGCTGCACTTCCCCGGAGTCATGTGTACCCACTGTCACAGGAGGAGACGCTGGCTATGGAAACATATGTCACGGAAGCTCTGAGACAGGGGTACATTCGGCCCTCCATGTCACCCGTCTCCTCAAGTTTCTTTTTTGTGAGGAAAAAGGAGGGAGGTCTGCGTCCGTGCATTGATTATCGAGGTCTCAATTCGATCACAGTGGGTTTTAGTTATCCGCTACCTCTCATCGCTACGGCGGTGGAATCATTCCACGGAGCGCGTTTCTTCACAAAACTGGACCTCAGGAGCGCGTATAATCTGGTGCGTATTCGGGGAGGAGACGAGTGGAAAACAGCGTTTAGTACCACATCAGGCCACTATGAGTACCTCGTCATGCCGTATGGGTTGAAAAATGCTCCAGCCGTCTTTCAATCCTTTGTAGATGAGATTCTCAGGGACTTGCACGGGCAGGGTGTGGTAGTCTATATTGATGACATCTTGATTTATTCTGCCACACGCGCCGCGCATGTTTCCCTGGTGCGCAAGGTTCTTGGGCGACTGCTGGAGCATGACCTATACGTCAAGGCTGAAAAATGTGTGTTTTCCAAACCAGCCGTTTCCTTCCTGGGTTATCGCATTTCCAGCTCGGGGATGATGATGGAGTGTGACCGCGTTAATGCCGTGCGTAATTGGCCGACTCCGACCACGGTAAAGGAGGTGCAGCGGTTTTTAGGGTTTGCCAATTACTACCGGAGGTTTATCCGGGGTTTTGGCCAAGTAGCGGCGCCCATTACCTCACTGCTGAAGGGAGGGCCGGTGCGTTTGCGGTGGTCAGCAGAGGCTGATGGAGCCTTCAACCAGTTGAAGGCACTGTTCACTGGGGCTCCCGTGTTGGCGCATCCGGACCCTTCGTTAGCATTCATAGTGGAGGTGGATGCGTCCGAGGCTGGGGTTGGAGCCGTGCTGTCTCAGCGCTCGGGTACGCCACCGAAGCTCCGTCCCTGCGCTTTCTTTTCTAAGAAGCTGGGTCCGGCAGAGCGGAACTATGATGTGGGGGACCGGGAGTTACTAGCTATGGTAAAGGCCCTGAAGGTGTGGAGACACTGGCTAGAGGGGGCTAAACACCCTTTTCTCATCTGGACTGATCACCGTAATCTGGAGTATATTCGTGCAGCGAGGAGACTGAATCCGCGCCAGGCTAGGTGGGCCATGTTCTTTACACGTTTTAGATTTACGATCTCTTACAGACCAGGTTCCCTCAACACTAAGGCCGACGCGCTGTCCCGTCTCTATGACACTGAGGACCGGTCTATCGAACCCACTCCCATCCTTCCTGCTTCTCGGCTGGTGGCCCCAGTGGTATGGGAGGTGGACGCGGACATCGAGCGGGCGTTGAGGGTTGAACCTGCGCCTGCACAGTGTCCGACTGGCAGAAGTTACGTACCGCTTGGTGTTCGTGATAAGTTGATTCGGTGGGCTCACACACTACCGTCTGCGGGTCATCCGGGGATCGATAGGACAGTGCGGGGTCTTAGAGGGAAATACTGGTGGCCCACCTTAGCTAGGGACGTGAGGCTCTATGTCTCTTCCTGTTCGGTATGCGCCCAGAGTAAGGCTCCTAGGCACCTTCCTAGAGGGAAGTTACAGCCCCTCCCGATTCCACAACGGCCATGGTCCCATCTCTCGGTAGATTTCCTTACTGATCTTCCCCCATCTCAGGGGAACACTACCGTTTTGGTCGTTGTGGATCGGTTCTCTAAGTCCTGCCGTCTCCTCCCATTGCCTGGTCTCCCTACGGCCCTACAGACTGCAGAGGCTCTTTTTACCCACGTCTTCCGGCACTATGGGGTCCCAGAGGATATCGTCTCCGATCGGGGTCCCCAGTTCACATCTCGGGTTTGGAAGGCGTTTATGGAGCGTCTGGGGATCTCGGTCAGCCTTACCTCTGGTTATCACCCCGAAAGTAATGGGCAGGTGGAGAGAGTAAACCAGGAAGTGGGCAGGTTTCTGAGGTCGTATTGCCAGGACCGGCCAGGAGAATGGGCAAGGTACGTCCCATGGGCAGAGTTAGCCCAGAATTCTCTTCGGCATTCGTCCACGAATATGTCGCCATTCGAATGTGTACTGGGTTACCAGCCGGTCCTGGCTCCGTGGCATCAGAGTCAGACCGAGGCTCCTGCGGTGGAGGAGTGGGTACAGCGCTCTAGAGAGACCTGGCGGGCAGTCCAGGATTCTCTCAGGCAGGCCAGTGAACGGCAGAAGAGAGACGCTGACCGCCACCGCAGTGAGGCCCCGGTGTTCGCACCAGGGGACAGGGTCTTGCTCTCGACCCGAAACCTGTCCCTCTGCCTGCCCTGCCGGAAGCTGGGGCCGCAGTGTGTGGGGCCATTTAAAGTCCTGAGGAGGATAAACGAGGTGTGTTATAGATTGCAACTTCCCTCTTATTATCGTATTAACCCCTCGTTTCATGTGTCTCTCCTCAGGCCGGTGGTAGCTGGTCCCCTACAAGACAGTGAGGTACCGGAGGTCCCTCCACCCCCTCTGGACATCGAGGGGTCCCCGGCGTACACAGTACGAGCTATTCTGGACTCGAGACGCCGGGTGAGGGGCCTGCAGTACCTCGTGGACTGGGAGGGGTACGGTCCGGAGGAGAGGTGCTGGGTACCGGGGAGGGACATTTTAGATCCTTCCCTCTTGAGGGATTTCCATCGCCTCCACCCGGATCGCCCTGCGCCTCGTCCTCCGGGTCGTCCTCGAGGCCGGGGTCGGCGCGCTGCGGGAGCCGCGCGTCAGGGGGGGGGGGTACTGTCACGAACCTCGCCGAGGTTGGTGCCTCTTCCTGTTCGGGCGGTGCTCGGCGGTCGTCGTCGCCGGCCTATTAGCTGCCATCGATTCCCTTTCCGTTTGTTTTGGGTTATTGGTTAATTGGGTACACCTGTTTTGTATTAGGATTTGTTTGTAGGGTATTTAAGGGCACTAGGCCCGCTGAGTATTTGTGCGGGCTTGTTTTTGTTACTCTGTGTTTTGTTGGTGTGATTTATTATTGTATTTATTCTCCGGACTGTTTAGTCCTGTTGTTGTTTTGGACTAGCAACGTATTTACGCCCTGTGTGTTGGCGTGACTGTTTTTGTTGCGCTGGGGAATAAATCTGAGGAAAACGACTGAACCCTGCTCTCTGCGCCTGATTCCACCCACCACACCTAGTAGATCGTAACAAGGGGCTTAATAATAAGTTATTTTTTTTTACTTTCACTTCACCAATATTGACTATTTTTCTTGAGGTCAATTTAAATTACAGATTGTAATGCAAGAAAATATTAAAATCGCCAAGGGGAATGAATACTTTTGCAAGGCACTTTACAGCCTCGCTCTATCCAATTGTAGCAGTAGGATCAAGTTGCAATCACCCATATCTTGAGCGATAGCTGAACTATTTCAGCCATTTGAGTTGTTTAGAATTTCGTTCCGGAAGCTGAGTTGCTTACAAACGCGCCCTGGCAGCTGAATTGTTCATTTATTTTCAGATCACGGAAAAATACTAGTTTCATTAGCATCCGTGATTACAAGTCCTGAAGTTACATTCCCATTTGAATACATGTTATTTTACATTCTCAAACTAACAGCGATGCCTGTATGATGTCCTTCCATACAGGCATGACATGCTGGAGTGATGCTTCTACCCAAATGTTATTGATCAGTAGACTAATATAAGTCCCAAACAGATTGCCGTCTGTTACACCATAAACTCCACTGAAATCAGCCAAAACAAGCTCAATGGCTTAATGGATGCACACACTCCTATTGAGTATGCATTCCCCTGTATTGTGTATGCCTTACCGTTATTTACTTAATTTATTTATCAATAGATTTACCATTGAAATAAATGTATTACCATATCGGTCGTTCTCTACTATAAGCAATTGATTACTGTAAAAACTGTATGTGTGTGCGTGTGTGTGCGTGTGTGTGCGTGCGTGTGCGTGCGTGCGTGTGCGTGTGCGTGTGTGTGTGTGTGTGTGTGTGTGTGTGTGAGAGTACATTATCAAGACCACAATGTCCTGACAAGGTAGGTTTGAGGTTTTGGGTTAGGAGTTGGGGGTTTGGGGTTAGGATTAGCTGTAGGTTAAGGGTTAGGGGTTAGGGAAAATTGGATTTTGAATGGGAATAGTTTTTACTCCCCAAAAAGTCCTGACAATGTGTATGTGTGTGTGTATGTCTATGTCAGAGAGAGAGAGAGAGAGAGAAAGAGAGACACAAGCATGACCCTCTATTTTCTGCAATGCAATTTACGGCAACATGAACATTTGCTACGGAACCTATTCGTTTCATGTCGATAACCTCCCAAGACAAATATAAAAACAAATTTCTCTGACTAGAGGAAAAAATTATGAGTGAAAATGAAGAATAAAAAATAAAAAAGTTGCGGAGCAACAGGCACACATCAAAAACTTGCTGATAATGGACAGGCTTTCACCCATTGGACCAACATCATTCCCTTTATTAGCATGACAAAGAACACAATCATTTTGGATATGCCTGAATGCCGTTTTCATTAACTTTGCAATGATTTATTAACAAAAGTCTCAGGAATGCTCTAAAAGCAGCAGGACTCCACCAAATGGAGAAAAAAAAAGAAATAGAAACATTTAACTGAATGAAATAAATAAATACATGTAATCTCAATCGAAGAAAAACATTTGAGAGAGGGAGAGAGAGCGATAGCGAGGGGGTGAGAAGGAGAGAGAAGGAGAGTAAGAGAACGAGGAGTGAGAGCAGAGATTGGAGAGAGAGAACGAGGGAGAAGAAAATGAGAGTAAGAGAAAGTGAGAGGGAGCGAGAGAGAGAGAGAGAGAAAGAGAGAGAGAGAGAGAGAGAGAGAGAGAGTGAGAGAGTGAGAGAGAGAGTGAGGAATGTACATTGTATGTGTACACCTGGAAGCGTCAGGTCAACAGGGTTTTCTGATTTGATCACTGACATCATGATGACTGAAGTGCACAATTAACAATGAAAATATCCAAAATGCTAATGTCTAATTTCAATTTAATTTTACAGGGCCCTGACACATCCACGCTCATGCAAGCACACACACATATACACACAAACACACACATTCAGCCAACTCCCCACTGTTACCCTGTATCATTAAGATTGTATCAGTTAATAATCCCACCAGTGTAATAAATTATAAACAGCTCGATGAGTGACATTGAGATGCCCTCCCAGGTGAGAGGGTTGTTCAGGCATTATCATGGCCACCTCATCACTCAACACTGTGGGTCCTACCCTTCAGAAATATGGACCAAAGCCAATGACTCCAATGACCCCAAATGACCCCAAATAATCCTAAATGACACACCAGTTATTAAAATAAAACTTGTGTGGTCTATACAGTATTTATTTGGAAGCAAATAAGAATATTACAACAAATGACTGAATGATCAAATCCAACGTCTTCTGTATTTGACTGATTGGGGTGAGTGTGGAACTAAACATTATAACAATGAATGAAGTGAAGTGAAGTGTTGTAATTTACAGTCCCTCACTCTGATTAAAGTGGACTTGAAGGCCCAATGCAGGGTTTAAAAAAAAATCTATATCAAATCATTGCTGGGTGACAATTAAGTACCTTACTGTAATTAATGTCTATTAAAACAGGCACAGATAGCTTTTTAGCCAAAAACTTTCTCAAGCAAGTAGTTTGTTAAAGACTGTCAGGGACACCTGAGTGAGGAGTGGAAACCTGAAAACTAAGCTCGTATTGACAGAGAGGTTTGAAACTTTCTTTGGTTTTGGTCTATCAGCCAAGTTGTTGCATGGTGATGTCACCATGGAAAACCGAAACTCCTGCCCATGCAACCCTGCTGAGTAGAACGTCCTGTGTAGACTGTATTTTCAACCAGCAACCAGAAATAACATTGATTTCAAGTTTGTTCACACTTTTACAAACAAAACACAGGGAAAAAATGAATTTTGACATCACTGGGGCTTTTAAGACATCAGAATGTTGATAGTTTCCAACTTCACTGCCTTACCTAGCCAACCTTTAGTGGACCAATCCAACCAGAGACATTTTTGAGACTTAACAGGACAGCAGCGTGGATGGAAACAAATGAGAAAACTCCACTTTCGACCAGGCCAAGTTTTAGAGGAGCTTTCCTCTGGCCAAGACCTCTGATGAATGACTTTCCCTTTTAGTCCTTTCAGAGGCAAACAAAAATAAGCTCCACATTGCAATTTAGGGAGCCTTATAAATCAATGGGTGACCACAAATAATTCCACATGGGGAGAATTTATATGTTTAATTACAGTCTGCAGGTGCTGGGCTTTGCGTTACTCATTACTGTAAGACATATGAAAGAGGCGGGTTGGGATAGCATGCACAGCGGCAGGACAAAAGGGAGGACAAAGCAATTAGCTGGCTGTTATTTAATAGGAACCTTGGTGAAGTCATTTCAGCTCCGCCGTGGATTTCATACGTTTCAATCCGTAGCAGAAGTCATTTAAAAAGACCAGTGGTAGTATGGTGCTACAGTTGCAATTAGAATTCACAGAGAATTGAAAGGCTAGCGATTGAAAAGGTGTGTTAAGCACTGTGTAATATTTGATTGTCCAACTTGTTTTTCCCAATGGATTTTCCAGTGAAATAGGGGATGGGATCCCCTGAAGTGGTTTTGTACTGCAGATGCTTTGGGCCATATAGTGGTATAGCAGATGCACTTGGCGATAGTCAGTGTTTGGCTATAGTGTGTGTTTATCACAAGGCTTTTGATTTTGTTTGGCTGTAGCTAATGTTTGGTCTGGACAGGGTCTGTGTGTGATGTGTGTGATGTGCGTGATGTGTGTGATGTGCGTGTGTGATGTGTGTGTGTGTATGTGTGTGTGTGTGTGTGTGTGTGTGTGTGTGTGTGTGTATGTGTGTGTGTAACCCAGCCCCTGGACACAGTGCCTGTGTGTCCTGAGTGGCAGCATGCGTGTGGCTGGCCGTCACTCTACCAACCTCAGCACTTGCCATCTTACCTCAGGGCCCTGGACTTGCACCAAAGTGGAACTGGGGAGTGCCGGGGTGGTAGGCATGGGCGATGATAGCCATGTGGTCAGAGGGGGGGGTCAGTGGATCAAAAAGGGGGTCCGCTGGGAAGAGATAACCAACAGGCAATGGCTATAACAATGGTTAGCCAACCACTAGCTAGCAAACAGACAGCCAGTATAAAACCCATAGACCCCTGGGTAAACAAATCCAAGCCCTATCTGTATACAGACCCAAACATGCAAACACACTCACTTATGTTCTGTTTCAGTCCAGTTAACCTCAGCCTGAGGATGTTTGGGCACAACAGTCCTGCCAAATCTTCCCTCCTCGGACAGTGTTTGGCGGCCATGCAAGGGCTAACCTCTTCATGCCCACCGTCTGGCCATCGGCATGTTGGACTTGGCAGGCTCAGCCCTGGCCGGCTGTGTGTGTGAGTGTGTGTGGCCAGGTTGGCTGTCTGGCTGGTCTCTGCCTGGCGCCCACTCTGAGCATGTCCTTTGACCTCTGGGCCGTGGAAACAGCTTGGCGAGGCTTGGCCGTACACACACTACAGTCTGTAGCTGCAGGGCCGTTTGGCAAGACAGCCATGTTTAAAGGCATGAGACCAGTTACCTTACTGTAACTCATCCTCTCAGTCCCCGAGCCAGCTACAGTAGCTACCTGTCTCTTTCAGCCGGTCCATAGCCAGCTACTGTATTTGTCCTTCTCACTTAGTCTCCTACTAGGCCTACCATTCTTTCTTGATTTGTCTCCTAGACAAAATTCCTTTCATTCAGTCCCTTAGGCCTGCTACTTACTAGATGCCCCTCTCAGATTCCCAGCTAGGTATCATATCCCTTTGTCCCCTACAAATACTTGGTACTCCTACTGTCCCCACATCTATTTGCAAAGCATATTCACTGAGTGTACAAAACATTAAGAATACCTTCCTACTATTTCTTTTCCCTCAGAACAGCCTGAATTCGTGGGGACATGGACTCTACAAGGTGTCGAAAGCGTTCCACAGGGATGCTGGCCCATGATGACTCCAATGCTTCCCATAGTTGTCATGTTGGCTGGATGTCCTGTAGCGGGGGAAACTGTTGAGCGTGAAAAACCCAGCAGCGTTGCAGTTCTTGACACAAACACGTGTGCCTGGCATCTTCTATCATACCCCATTAACTCTTGTGTCTTGCCCATTCTGAATGGCACACATACACAGTCCTTGTCTAAATTGTCTCAAGGCTTAAAAATCCTTATTTAACCTCCCTCCCCCCCTTCATCTACACTGGTTGAAGTGGATGTGACAAGTGACATCAAGAAGGGATCATAGCTTTCACCTGGATTCTATGTCGTGGAAAGAGCAGGTGTTCTTAATGTTTTGTACACTCAGTGTAGACTGAATATACTGCAGTGTGATTAGGCCAGGTGTGATTTACAGCTTCTACCATCCAGAGTTCGGGAGATTGTATTTGAGCTCCTGTAATTTCAGTTTAAACACTTGTTTGTGTGTGTGTATGTTTACACCAAAAACTAATTTGGACCAAAGACAAACTAAAATCATAGATCCATTATTGTATCACAATTCAATAACCAAAGGGAGGAGAGTTCGGGAGTTGAAAAAAATGCATGTACACACAATCAAACTCATGCAGAGACACAGACCGACCTTTTAACCTAATTTCAAACAACATTCCAGTGCAGATGTGAGACCACTCGCTAACCACACATAACACTCCAGTCCACTCCTATCCACCCTAATTCGAGATCTGATGAGCATTTTTCCTAATGGGCCTGCGCACCCTTTACCAGAGGCCCAATGGAATCATCTTCATTTCAGATCAGAGAGCGAGAGAGAGAGAGAGAGAGGCCCTGATGGAAGCCTACAGACGATGAACGTCAGCGGGCACGACGGACACTGGCAAGGAGACTTGGCACGGCTCCCTACCTGTTTGAGGCCCGTTTGCACTGCTCCAGTCTGTGGAGCTGCCCTCTACCATCTCTTCTCCCAGTCCTCCCAGCTCAGGTGCTGTGGCCCAGTCCAGCCTACACTGGGAAGAGACACAGAGAGTAGTTCATCATCCTGCTTCAGAAAATCATGCAAAAACTGTTCCATTGAATGAGTTATACTTAAATATTCAGCAATGTTCATTCTACGATGGGGGGTATCCTACAAAGACATTACCACACAAAAACAATGATGATGACATAGGGATATGCAAAATATAGAATGCCATGATGCTGTGTTAGCAACCTTGTTATGGTAAAGGTCAACGTGTGTAGTAAACAGTGGTGTGGTGATTAAACATCATGGTAGTAGAAGCATAGCGCTGGGAGGTAGAGAGGGAGGAGAGGAGGGATGGGAGAGGGCAGATAGATCGAGGGGCTGAATTCCCACTCCCAATCGGAGTGTAATCAGGGCACTGTCCTCCTCGACACACACACCCTCCCCCACAGTGCCTCGCCGTCTACCCATAACCCCTGCGTGGGTCTGTGGGCTTCCCCTGACCCACTTAAACACATCTGGATCAGCTGCACTTACCTCCTCACACTCACCCACACCCACACCCACATACACACGCTTATGCATACAAATGCTTATCCATAAGGGACCAAAACACAAATTCACATACAGGAAACAGGAACATGCAGTAAAAGCACATACAGACATTCAAAGACACAAAACACATATAAAGTGTTGTCACAAAAAGAAGATCCCATTCATAATTGACTCTAGATCATTCAAGATGAAGACAGTGCCTCATTTAGCTGCAACAAACTATCTGTGATTAGAACTGAAGTTGACCACATCCCTGTAGCATTTTTCAAAAGCTTTGTTTCAATGGCAGAGCTCCAGAAAAAGCCTAAATACACAGCATATGTAAAGAATACTGTGTAAAGCAGATACCTTTGAGAGCCAAAGGTTGTTTTGGTAGTGTTCTGCTGGATGTTAACTGTTGGGTTTGAAGCACAGAGGGGCCTACACAGAGGCAGGAGGCATGAAAGGGCACATGAAGAGAGCGATTAGGCATTTGAAACAGGGGAATACTATCGCCGGGATATCGCTTCCAAAAATGTGAAACCTTTGAAGTGTGTTTGAGGCGAGGGAGCAAAGGTGTGTGTTTGAGGCAATAGTGAGTTGGCTTGTCAGGGTGTGTGTGTGTGTGTGTGTGTGTGTGTGTGTGTGTGTGTGTGTGTGTGTGTGTGTGTGTGTGTGTGTGTGTGTGTGTGTGTGTGTGTGTGCTTGCGTGTGTGTGCGTGTGCGTGTGTGTGTGTGTGTGCATGCTTATGTTGAAGTCCCTCTTGCCTAACTAAACATACAAAATACAAAACCCAGGTAAATGACATGGCGTTCTCTGCATATGCCCAGTGGCTCTCATTTCTCTTCACAGACTGAGTTCAGAGGGCAAGTTAGACCTGCATATGCTGGACCCCACAGCCAGCCACCTACACACACACACACTATTAGCCTGTGGCTACAGCATTCAAAGAGGTGTGATACTGAAATCCAGAGGCAGAGGGAACAGTGGGGTTTGCAGGGTCCATGGCAGGGTATTGATCAAGGTTAGTTTAGTGGAAAACGGATCCCTCCCAACAGGGCTGTGCCTGAGGGGCATAAGAGCAACACTCCACTAGGTGTGTGTGTGTGCTTGCGTGTGTGTGTGTGTGTGTGTGTGTGTGTGTGTGTGTGTGTGCACGTGTCAATGTGTGTGTGCACGTGTCAATGTAATACATCTACATATCGTATGTCTGTGTCTGTGTGCATGTGGCAACGGGTTCGCGCTTCTGTTTCTTGTGTAAGTGTATTTCTACGTGTGTGTGAATACCATGGCTTAAGGATATCCGCTAGTAACTCCAGTCGGTGTCTATTAGATTGAAATAACACTGCTAAAAAAGGTAAATATCACAGGCTGAGGCAGGTTGGTATACTGTAACATCATGGTACTGTAATGAGCAGGCAGCTCAGTCGTAATTAAGGAGAGGAGACGAGGAAAGAAGGATTTCAAAGACTATTGGAACACAGCAGGTAGTGAAACTATTAATCTCGTTGGCCTGTAGCGCTGTAGTGCTATGAGTAGACTGCTTTGGTCAGGTGTGAGTTATAAAGGGAGAGAAGGAGAATTTACACTCTCCTTCATTGCGGAAGTGGGACCACTCAGGGGCTTCATGTGTTCTGCAAAACTCAACTCAGCAATGCCAAATCTGTCTGCTGCAGGAATCTCTCTCTCTTTCACTATCTTTCTCAAAAGAAAAACTATTTATGTCTCTCTTGCGTGCACACACACAACACACACCACACACCACACACACACACCTAGCAGAAACACAGATGTGTAAAAACCTGTCTGCTACTCCACACTGAGCTCATGGGCTAGGAAGAAAATGACCTCCACATTGAAAGAGTTCCAGCACACACAGGAATACAGTCCTTCTATCAAGGAGAGAGGCAAGAGGGAAAGGGGATTGAACAGGCCTCACATATAAACTCATACACATACTACAGGCTCACAGGAATCATAGATATTTGTGTGGTCTTTTTTTTTCTTATGCATAAAATGGTAGTGGGCTGTCAAAAGCAAGAAAGCAGGTAGCCATGTGATTCTCTCTCTCCTTTACTCTGTACATCCATCTCTCCTCTCTCTCCCTCTCTCTGGTCAATCTAATGGATGGTGAATTCCCTGCCTACTCATGCATACCGCTGGCAAATTGTCCTTCTCAGATCGCAGCCCTGCTGCCGTGTGATTTGTGAAAGACGGAGAACGTAGGAGCGACAGGGAGAGTCTCCAGCTCATATTGGATATAGACAAACTAGTCCAAAAGGTGCATTTGAAGAAAATTATATATTTGATGGCTCACAAACCGGCTGGGCTGGGTGTCCGTGTATGCCTGTGAGAGAGAACGAGACGGACAGAGACAGAGCCAGAGAGAGAGAGAGAGAGAGAGAGAGAGAGAGAGAGAGAGAGAGAGAGAATAGAAAAGTGAAGGCTGTGACCTTGGTATGAGATGCCTTTCTCAGGTTATTGTATGCATGTGTGTGCAAGTGTTTTTGTCATCGTACCATTGGGTAAAGAAGAAAAAAATACTAACAACCTTCACCTACAGAAGCCCACTATTCTACTCCCAGATGTATAATAGCAGCTCCCTGCTTTGGTTTACTGATCCCTTGTCACCCAAACTACACCACACTGTCCATCTAGTCCCCTGCATGTCATTTGGGTCTGTAATAGGATCCAGAGTACAAAAAAAGGAGGAACCGAGATGGAACCCAGATAGAATATTAAATGTTGGATGTATTGTGGGAGAATTCAATCTCAGGTCACTGCAAGCCATTGTTTTACTTCTGTATGTCTATATCTAGAGAAGAGCACTGGTTATTGAAGGTATTAACAGCTTAGAGCGCCCCCCGTTGGTTGTGTGATATCTTCACAGTGTTAGAGCGAATCGGTTGTCGATTATTATTGCCTGGCCCCCAAGATCAGGCATAATAGCCGAGCCCATCGGATAGCTGTGAGTGAGAGCAATTAGCAAGTGCTCTTAAGAGAGCTTCTAGAGCTGTTAATGACTGGAGCTACGGGGAAAACACTCAGCTCTGCTAGCAGTCTAGAATAACAATGAGACAGGATTACACAGAAAAATACAGTCTGGTGTATCAGCTTCTAACCTGTTGAGTGATGGAAGAAAATTCCTAGGTAACAGTGACTGTGAGGAAAGAACAGTGCAGACATACACACAGTACACACACCCCCAATGGATCACAATCAAATGCAGAACACAGCCACACAAGCAGAGGCACATCATTTTAACCTGTGTCTGTCTCTCTCCAACAAACCCGAATATAAACAAAAACATGCACACACACACACAGGGACAAACACACACACAAACGTTCACAACAGAACATGGCTACACAGTAAAGCTTTCATAAATGAGCCTACTTGAAGGCAAGAACAAATAAAAAGAAAAGCGAGGGAGAGAAAGGCACAGGCTAATTCAGAACACTAGGTGCAGAATGTGCCAAGTCTGCCTTCCCCTTTCAAAGGAACGGCCGCTGCAGCTTTCCAGCCATAAACATCTAGCGGGGAGGTCTGCTTAGGGACTAGCCACATTAAACATGCTTATTTATAAAGGAATTTTTGCACAAGGACGCCAACTTCTCTTTTTTTCCTTTCTTTTCTTGCTCTCCCTGCCTACTTCAAATGTCCTGATCTTTAATCTGGGGGCCAGAGTATGCTAGACAGATTAGGACAGCAGCTACTGACAAGGTCGTTAAATCTCTGCTGGCTGACACACCTGGCACTGGAGATGCTTAGGAACGATCCTCCAAAGGGCTGCACAGAGGAAGAGTAATGGGGGAAGAGCCGAGAGAGAAGTCACAGTGTCTGGAACGGGACACCAGCGTTTGGACCTGTTAAATGGGCCCAATCATGTAAAAGTCCTGAGGAAAATCTTGGGATCCACAACGGACTCAGTGTGCCGGTTTGGAATGCCATGTTTTCCATGCAGGAGAGCAATGTATTGGATATGAGGTAGGAATGCAGACGAGAGTGTGGCACTTATATTAGGTGTTGAGGTGTGTGTGTGTGTGTGTGTGTGTGTGTGTGTGTGTGTGTGTGTGTGTGTGTGTGTGTGTGTGTGTGTGTGTGTGTGTGTGTGTGTATGTGTGTGTGTGTGTGTGTGTGTGTGTGTGTGTGTGCGTGTGTGTGTGTGTGCGTGTGTGTGTGTGTGTGTGTGTGTGCGTGTGTGCGTGCGTGCGTGCGTGTGTGTGTTTGTTTGAGGGAGTGGGTGTTAACGGTATGTGCTCCAAGGGGAGTCTCAGAGCCGATGGTTTCTCAGTGTGAAAGTGTTGATTTCATAACACTTCAGAGCTCCAAACTGTCAAACCACACAGCACCAGTCACAATAGACACAGTACATGCACACACAATATGGTGCCCATATGCCTGTGATGACATCCAGATGAGTGGCTTCCAGAGCCACTACTGGAAGTGCAATGTTGGTCCATTTTGGACCAGCCCCTGAGAGAATAGAATCTGAGGAGGATTCATTTTGGATCAGCCCCTGAGAGAATAGAATCTGAGGAGGATTGATTTTGGATCAGCCCCTGAGAAAATATAATCTGAGGAGGATTCATTTTGGATCAGCCCCTGAGAGAATAGAATCTGAGGAGGATTTATTTTCGGCCAGCCCCTGAGAAAATAGAATCTGAGGAGGATTCATTTTGGATCAGCCCCTGAGACAATAGAATCTGAGGAGGATTCTTTTTCGACCAGCCCCTGGGAGAACAGAATCTGAGGAGGATTTATTTTGGATCTGCGATTTCAGTCAGACTGCAGGGATTTACAGTATATAAAAAATGAAACAAAGAACAGGTCTAGGATTCTCCTCTATGCCTTCCTTCCAGGTTGCCCAACCCTCACCAGTGGTAGATTAGACTGCTTAGCACTCACTGTAGGCTAGCTAATCGCTAAGGGTGTGGGGGTGCTCTCATCCCCCACTCCCTTTTCCTCCTCGACCCCCGATCCCACCCCCACATTGCCCGCAGGGCATCATCACAGTGACAGCGGTGACAGTAATCTTGCGGTAACAGTTTGGATGCGTTGTCATTAAGCCGCCACCATGACACTGAGATGATTGCCCTGAAGAGGATGGCCGTAATGCAGGAGCCAGCCAGCCAGGAGGAGAGAAACCATGCCGGGCTAAAAATACTATCACACAATGCATCTCATAATTGGTTTATGCAGTGCAATACTGTAGCCGCAGCCCCTATCACATTAACAGCCAAGTACTAGACAATGGGCTGAGATGGGTAGAGAGGTGGATGGTGGTGGTGCGTCATTCCAGAACAGTGTTCTAAGCACTATAAGTCATGATTCAACCAACCCCCTAACATATTATGAGTTATCGTCACTTCCTGATTGACTAGGTACTGTACAGGTGCTAGATATATGTCTATGCTAAAGACAATGAAGTGCAATGCCTCTGTGTCAGTAACAAAAGTTAAGGATATGGACAAAAGAAGTGAGCGAGATTTAAGAACACTGTCTCTAGTTCTGTGCCCTACATCTCCATAAATCCTAATACTGAGTCATTCTATGTGAAAAAAAGGGAGAGAAAAAAAGAAGAGAATAAATGCATTTTCTCTCCCTCTCCTTCCCCTCAGTGTGTCGGTGTGGCCAGACAGGGGAGCAGATGGTGGTTTAAGCAGAGAATTCATGAGCGCCACAATCTTAATGTTGCAGAAAGAAATGAAAAGGACTTGCATCAAACCAACAGACAAACGCACTTGCTAATATTAATGCACTCCTCATTCATCCAATGTGCTTCCTAATTGCTTTTCTGTACACAGTAATATGGCACCTGCTGCTCAACTCCGGCTCACGCGTCAGGAGAGGATAGAGAGAGGGAGGATAGAGGGAGAGAGGCTACAGATCTACAACTCAGCAGCTCTCTCTCTCTCTCTCTCTCTCTCTGGTGACGGATACACGGCGGTGGATCACGTGCTGGACCTGTCAACGTTCCTCATTAAAATGGTATACTTACAGCAGGAAGGAGAGGGAACACCACAGGAAAAAATGAAAGCACTCGGTAAACAGTCAGTTATACGAGTCAGACATAGGGGGAGGAAGAGGAAGAGTGAAAGGGAGAGAGAGTAGGAGGAGGCTTCTCCGGAATCAGCCCCATCTCACACTAGACCTTGTTGCTTCATAGAGACAGAATGGGAAACAGGACACATTTAAAGTAACTAACTATCCAGTGAAACTCTCACTTGTCGAGAGGAGTATTATTGGCCATGCAACGTCACAGAACTCACAGTTGCATTATTGTTTTGGTATATGACCTTCCATGACCAAACTCAAAATAAAATGTATTACGATCACCAAATAGACCAAAAACGCATTCACGTACAGTACCAGTCAAAAGTTTGGATACACCTACTACAAGTTTTTTTTCTACATTGTAAAATAATAGTGAAGACATCAAAACTACGAAATAACACATATGGAATCATGTGGTACCCGAAAAATTTTTAAACAAATCAAAATATATTTTAGATTTGAGATTCTTCAAAGCAGACACCCTTTGCCTTGATGACAGCTTTGCACACTTGGCATTATCTCAACCAGCTTCATGAAATGCATTTCAGTTAACAGGTGTGCCAAAGTTAATTTGTGGAATTTTTTTACTCCTTAATACGTTTGAGCCAATCAGTTGTGTTGTGACAAGGTAGGGGTGGTATACAGAAGATAGCCTTATTTGGTATAATACCAAGTCGATATTATGGCAAGAACAGCTCAAATAAGCAACGAGAAATGATAGTTCATCATTACTTGAAGAAATGAAGGTCAGTCAATTCAGAAAATTTCAAGAACTTTGAACGTTTCTTCAAATGCAGTCGCAAAAACATCAAGCACTATGATGAAACTGGCTCTCAGAGGACCAGAGACACTTGCTTGGGCCAAGAAACACGAGGGTCACGTGAGTTTTGTTCTCATCTTCATTTACCAATTCAATTAAAACACTCTGTCTGTTACTACAAATTTGATAGGTTCTTATTTAAATGAAACAGACAGAAACCAGTCTCCCAGTCAGCAAGGTTTATTTATGAGAGAGCTCTCCCGTACATACAAACATACACAAATATAACATTCTAACCTACGCACGTACATACACACTAACATTTGGATTGTCTCTTTTTCTACTGAAGTCTCACCACAGTTTAGTACCACTCAGCTGACAGTTCCAGTCCCCCCCAGATACGGGAAACCTGGGAGGGCTCTGCCTGTCCTATCTTATCTCCCCAGAGTTATAGCTGGGTCGGTTCAAACATAGGTTAAGGATCCTCTTTGTATTCGTTAGGCACACACATGCATTCCTCTCTTACCCCTCCAACCTAGTTGGAGCTGTGTTTATTATTTTTAATTACTCCTTGTTCATGCTACATAACCTCTAATCCCTAATGGTTAAGTTTCCGGGTATAATTATTTAATCATTTATCTTAAACCTTCTTTAAAATCTTTTAACACGAGCACTGGACATTAGACAGGTGGAAATCTGTCTTTTGGACTGATGATTCCAAATTGTAGATTTTTGGTTCCAACCACCGTGTCTTTGTGAGAAGCACAGTAGGTGAACGGATGATCTCCGCACGTGTGGTTCCCACCGTGAAGCACGGAGGAGGGGGTGTGATGGTGTGGGGATGCGTTGCTGGTGACACTGCCAGGAATTTAGTTAGAATTCAAGGCACAATTGAACTTTATACTCGTGGTTTCAAAATATCTCTAACCGTCGCCCCGGCGTAATATTTTCCTGCGTGTGTTGTCAAAATGCTCTCATTGTTCCAAAATGTGATTGTTACAGGACAGTTAACTGCCCTGCCCTCAAACCAAGGCCCTCTGCCTTCTAATTATCTATAGGCTGTTTCAGGTTGTCAATTTAAAATTATTTTCTAACAAGTTTTATTTTCTAACAACAGTTTGAATTGAGGTGTGTTCCGCCTCCTCGTCAATTCACATAAGAAGTAGCCCATTCCACTGTTGGACAATTTATGTTTGAGGCTTAACTGAGCCGAAAAAACTTCTCTCTTCTACGAGAGCCCGCTTCCAAGGTGTTTCCCGAGATCAAGTCTGAAGACATTGCACATCTCTAGTCAGAATAGGGCTTGCACCAATATGTCCCCCCAGCACCTTATCTGGCTGGTGCCCGCATTGCCCTCGTGGTGGTTTTCCTTACAAATTGTACTTTGGACAAGTGGGTTATTTTCTGTATATCGTGATGTCCTTTCTACTGTAGCACAACCTATATATATATATATATATATATATATATATATATATATATATATATATATGGATCATAATGTATTGAATGTTTTATTCACATGTTTTCCATCACTGGTGACAAATCATGCATTCCAATTCTTGCATAGATTGTAATGGACACATATAATGTGTGTAAAATACTTTTTTGAATGTTATACGTATTATGATGAGGTAATGCTATGTCTGGCGCCATGTTTGTCGAAATCATACAATGCATTCTGGTTGTCACGTAAGTGTCTGTCAGACCAAAGATGTTATAACAAGGGATAGTTCACTCTACTGACTTAGGGTGCTTTCAAGACAACTGTGAACTCCAAAAAATACTAGGTACAATCTTGACGTCAATGATTTTCAGGTCGGAAAGTCGGAGCTCTAGAAAGAGGCCCGAGTTCCTGAGTTGGAGTTGGATGACCGTTCAAAACTATTTTTCCCAGAGTTCGTTTTTATCCAAATCCCAGTTGTATTGAATGTACTGAAGTCAGAAGTCTGCGATTTCCCAGTTCCCAGTTGTTTTGAACATGGTATCAGATTGTAACTTTTGTACCTCAGGGTTGACAGCTCAGACCCCTCTTTCCAGGGGTTTTATTTGTCCTTAGAGTATAAACTTATCTTGTGTTTGCCCCCCATTTATTGATAAATCCCCCATCATAGTAATATTTCCTGCATCCTATCCCCCCACGATACCTTCCCCCATGTCTACACCACATTGACATGAAAACCATCCGCAAATGAAATGAATCCCCCCACAAATCCCCTGAAATGGTTTCATCCCTGTTTAGCTTCCACTCTATGGTTAGGCTAGGCAGTAGGCTTGTATTTGGTGTGATGATCTATGAGGTGAAAACATTTTATTTGCTTTGTGATTTGTCAAAAAGAGTAAACGACTTTTCAAGTCATGTACACCAGTTCTTGTATACACTGTAACAAGTACATCGACTATTTGTTATATGCTGAAAAGTGGCTAAACTAAGTTAATATTTTTCAGGCAATGAGCACAGCCATCTTTGACTTTGTTTATTTGCGTCTTATAGTGAATGGCATTCTGGGATTAAGGAGTTTCCGCCAAGTCAAACATAAAAAACATGGCTGCCCTCATGAGGAATTTAGCTGCTGTTAGCTTAGCTGACAGCATTTCTTTTCGAAACAGAATTGCATTAGTCTATTGTGCTCACTAGGGATGTAGTACATTGTAAACTAGTCTAGCTGTTAGGTTGCTAACTTGTGATTTGTTTTTTGTCACCGCAACATGTTATTTAGACTGTAATGAGTTTGGCTGTGGATGTGTTCCGTGTGATGCTTGGATGATGAAGTTCGCATTGATCTTTTACAATAAAAGGTTCAATTGAGGAATAAAGTTTAAGACCTTTATTTTCATCAGAACCTAAAAATATTCAGATGCTGTTCAGACAACAATGCTGTTTAGATGCGTTTGTTGCATCATGCGTTCTGTTGCTACTGTTCCAATCACAAGTTGGTGATCGTAAGTGTCAAAGTGTTAACCAGCATGGCTCCCACAGCATTCGACAGCGATGCACCATCCCATCAATTGAGATGTTTGGGATGAGTTGGACTGCAGAGTGAAGGAAAAACAGCCAACAAGTGCTCAGCATATGTGGGGACTCCTTCAAGACTGTTGGAAAAGCATTCCAGTCTACTAACTCATGAAGCTGGTTGAGAGAATGCCAAGAGTGTGCAAAGCTGTCATCAAGGCAAAGGGTGGATGCTTTGAAGAATCTAAAACCTAAAATACATTTTGATTTGTTTAACACTTTTTTGGTTATGACATGATTCCATATGTGTTATTTCATTGTTTTGATGTCTTCACTATTACTCTACAATGTAAAAAACAGTAAAAATGAAGACAAACCATTGAATGAGCAGGTCTGTCCAAAGTTTGACTGGTACTGTATGTACTGTAGAGTAGGTACAGTGAAGAAAGAAGTAACTGTTTAGCCAAAAGTCATAAAAACACAAAGACCATTCATTATATGTAGCTAGGGAATGGCTATGCCACCTTCAAAGCCTTACTCTGATGGCTGCAAGTGATTTTACAGAAATGTTGGAACCCACTATAAAACTGGCATGCCTACAGCCACTTTTCATTTCTTAGTGTTGGCATGAATAGAATGTCATTTATATTGTTCATACAAGGTTTTATCACAAATTCAGAATGACTTACGTTTATCTTCAGAGGGAAAATGTCCAACCTTGTCTTCAGCAAACCACCCAATTCATAATTTTCTTCTACATTCTTGTTCTTAATTTTAATACTCAGGGAATTGTGCAATTGATCACAACAAAATGTAATTGTTTGTAGAGTTCCACCTTGAGAGGATCAGTTTGGGACCAGCGGTACCCCCCCTATAGCCCTACCATTATCTGCAGACCAGCTGCTGTTAAATGCACTAAATTGTAATATAATGAGCATGTGAATTACAAGCAATTACAGAGTCAAATTGAATAAATCCTTAGAGCAATACATTGTCCTTTACGTCCTTTACATCATACTTGATTGATGCATATTTTATGGAGATAGTGCATATTATCTTGTCTGGAGAAAAATAAAGTTAACTTCAATTTGTTGTTTGATGGATGCCTCAAAATATCCTTTGTATTATAGAGGGGCATAATGTTAACAGAATGAACATACCGTTTATAACATTAGTATCACTCAAAAGTCAGGATTTCTTGTTCCCTTCTGAGGAATGAATGAACATGATTGTCTATACAATATATATATATATATATATATATAGATGTATATATATATACTGTATCATATATGGCTATGAGTAGTACTTACAAAACACAGCAAAATATATCTGTGATTTATAACTCCACCAATTAACAACTGCATAGGGGTTTATCCCAAACATAATTCAAATCAATTAAATATATGATGCAGCATAATGATTCTATATTTTGAAAATGAAAAAGGATACCAATCAATAAGAACGAAAATAAAATCATGCAATGTCAATCATAATCAGAAGTGATTTAAATACAGTTGCTGGTTGAGGGGTTTACAAACATGTGTATTATAATAAATACGAGTAATTTCACAGGATATTCTAAATTGCTCATGTAAATGATCATAATTTTCAATGTTCCAGATTGTCATGAACATGTTTGTATAAAGTAATAACTGTATAATGTCAAACCATTGTTTTATGAAATCAAGGAATTATCTAAAGCAGTAGTATAGAAGTAGCTATGATTTGCAGTGTCAAGCCATTGAAAAACGGAAGATTAGCCCCCAAAACTCCTTGGAGTGATTGACACACACACACACACACACACACACACACACACACACACACACACACACACACACACACACACACACACACACACACACACACACACACACACACACACACACACACACACACAAACAAAATAGAAGATTCTCATTGACATGTTTGTATCAAGTAATTACTGTATAATGTCATACCTTTGTTTTTATCAAATCAAGGATTTATCTAAAGCACTAGCCTAAAGGTAGCTATGATTTGCTCAATGAAAGTAGAGACGGTTGTTGTTACAAAAAGTTACAAAAATAGTGTCTAGCACTGGGATTGAACCCACAAAGTTCTGAGACACGAGCCTACTAGACGGTAACAGGAACTCACATTGCCCATAGTGGACGATTGGCAATTGCCATGGAAATAAAAGGCCAAACCATCCCTTAACTCCACCCTTCTAATACCTTGTGAAAGTGACGTCCTTGTGAAAATACCCTGTGAAAGTGATGTCATATCCCATGTGACTGGTCTTTTGAATGTGCTTCAAGATTATATCATGAAAACACAGTCATTGAATATATATATATATATATATGTATATATATATATATATATATATATATATACAGTTGAAGTCGGAAGTTTACATACACTGTGCATCAAAGCTGGGACCGAGAGACTGAAAAACAGCTTCTATCTCAAGGCCATCAGACTGTTAAACAGCCACCACTAACATTGAGTGGCTGCTGCCAACACACTGACACTGACTCAACTCCAGCCACTTTAATAATGGGAATTGATGGGAAATGATGTAAATATATCACTAGCCACTTTAAACAATGCTACCTTATATAATGTTACTTACCCTACATTATTCATCTCATATGCATACGTATATACTGTACTCTATATCATCGACTGTATCCTTATGTAATACATGTATCACTAGCCACTTTAAACTATGCCACTTTGTTTACATACTCATCTCATTTGTACATACTGTACTCGATACCATCTACTGTATCTTGCCTATGCTGCTCTGTACCATCACTCATTCATATATCCTTATGTACATATTCTTTATCCCCTTACACTGTGTACAAGACAGTAGTTTTGGAATCGTTAGTTAGATTACTTGTTGGTTATTACTGCATTGTCGGAACTAGAAGCACAAGCATTTCGCTACACTCGCATTAACATCTGCTAACCATGTGTATGTGACAAATAAAATTTGATTTGATTTGATTTGCTGTTTTCAACCAAGATCTCAGCAATCACTGCCTCATTGCCTGCATCCGTAATGGGTCAGCGGTCAAACGACCTCCACTCATCACTGTAAAACGCTCCCTGAAACACTTCAGCGAGCAGGCCTTTCTAATCGACCTGGCCGGGGTATCCTGGAAGGATATTGATCTCATCCCGTCAGTAGAGGATGAGCTGCAAAATCTGGACCCCTACAAATCAGCCGGGCTAGACAATCTGGACCCTTTCTTTCTAAAATTATCTGCCAAAATTGTTGCCACCCCTATTACTAGCCTGTTCAACCTCTCTTTCGTGTCGTCTGAGATTCCCAAAGATTGGAAAGCAGCTGCGGTCATCCCCCTCTTCAAAGGGGGTGACACTCTTGACCCAAACTGCTACAGACCTATATCTATCCTACCATGCCTTTCCAAGGTCTTCGAAAGCCAAGTCAACAAACAGATTACCGACCATTTTGAATCTCACCATACCTTCTCTGCTATGCAATCTGGTTTCAGAGCTGGTCATGGGTGCACCATCAGCCACGCTCAAGGTCCTAAATGATATCTTAACCGCCATCGATAAGAATTAATACTGTGCAGCCGTATTCATTGATCTGGCCAAGGCTTTCGACTCTGACAATCACCACATCCTCATCGGCAGACTCGACAGCCTTGGTTTCTCAAATGATTGCCTCGCCTGGTTCACCAACTACTTCTCTGATAGAGTTCAGTGTGTCAAATCGGAGGGTCTGCTGTCCGGACCTCTGGCAGTCTCTATGGGGGTGCCACAGGGTTCAATTCTTGGACCAACTCTCTTCTCTGTATACATCAATGAGGTCGCTCTTGCTGCTGGTGAGTCTCTGATCCACCTCTACGCAGACGACACCATTCTGTATACTTCTGGCCCTTCTTTGGACACTGTGTTAACAACCCTCCAGGCAAGCTTCAATGCCATACAACTCTCCTTCCGTGGCCTCCAATTGCTCTTAAATACAAGTAAAACTAAATGCATGCTCTTCAACCGATCGCTACCTGTACCTACCCGCCTGTCCAACATTACTACTCTGGACGGCTCTGACTTAGAATACGTGGACAACTACAAATACTTAGGTGTCTGGTTAGACTGTAAACTCTCCTTCCAGACCCATATCAAACATCTCCAATCCAAAGTTAAATCTAGAATTGGCTTCCTATTTCGCAACAAAGCATCCTTCACTCATGCTGCCAAACATACCCTTGTAAAACTGACCATCCTACCAATCCTCGACTTTGGCGATGTCATTTACAAAATAGCCTCCAATACCCTACTCAACAAATTGGATGCAGTTTATCACAGTGCAATCCGTTTTGTCACCAAAGCCCCATATACTACCCACCACTGCGACCTGTACGCTCTCGTTGGCTGGCCCTCGCTTCATACTCGTCGCCAAACCCACTGGCTCCATGTCATCTACAAGACCCTGCTAGGTAAGGTCCCCCCTTATCTCAGCTCGCTGGTCACCATTGCATCTCCCACCTGTAGCACACGCTCCAGCAGGTATATCTCTCTAGTCACCCCCAAAACCAATTCTTTCTTTGGCCGCCTCTCCTTCTAGTTCTCTGCTGCCAATGACTGGAACGAACTACAAAAATCTCTGAAACTGGAAACGCTTACCTCCCTCACTAGCTTTAAGCACCAACTGTCAGAGCAGCTCACAGATTACTGCACCTGTACATAGCCCACCTATAATTTAGCCCAAACAACTACCTCTTTCCCTACTGTATTTTATGTATTTATTTATTTTGCTCCTTTGCACCCCATTATTTTTATTTCTACTTTGCACATTCTCCCATTGCAAATCTACCATTCCAGTGTTTTACTTGCTATATTGTATTTACTTTGCCACCATGGCCTTTTTGCCTTTACTTCCCTTATCTCACCTCATTTGCTCACATCGTATATAGACTTGTTTATACTGTATTATTGACTGTATGTTTGTTTTACTCCATGTGTAACTCTGTGTCGTTGTATGTGTCGAACTGCTTTGCTTTATCTTGGCCAGGTCGCAATTGTAAATGAGAACTTGTTCTCAACTTGCCTACCTGGTTAAATAAAGGTGAAATAAAAAAAATAAATGAAAAAAAATTAGGGTCAGGGTTGATCAGGGAGGCCACGGTTCCACTGGACATGTGATGCAGGGGAATCATAGGGAGCGGATTAATCTCTTCATTATCGATTCGCCTGCGTTTCCAGTGGTGCTGGGGATTCCCTGGCTGGCTAGTCACAATCCTGGGTTATCGCATTTCTACCTTGGGGGTGGTGATGGAGTGTGACCACATTAAGGCCGTGCGTAATTGGCCGACTCCTACCACGGTGAAGGAGGTGCAGCCTTTTTTTCCAGTTTGCCAATTACTACCGGAGGTTTTTACGGGGTTTTGGCCAGGTAGCGTCCCCCACTGCTGAAGGGGGGGCCGGTGCATTTGCGGTGGTCGGTAGAGGCGGACAGAGCCTTCAATAGGTTGAAGGTGCTGTTCACGGATGCGTGTTGGCGCCGTTTCACCGTTGTGGTGCATTAAAAGTTGCGCTACCCTGAACTCTCTGCTTCCTGCGCCTGACTTCTTCCTACACTACACCCCGGGCGTTACAGGTTAATACATGATTCCATATCTGTTATTTTATAGTTTTGACATCTTCACTATTATGCTACAATGGAGAAAATATTTGTTATAAAACCTTTGACCGGTAGTGTATACAGTGTCTCCCAAAAGTATTCATCCTATTATAGGCCTTTATCCAATTTTGTTGCATTACAACCTGTAATTATGTTGATTTTCATGTGGATTTCATGTAATGGACATACACAAAATACTCCAAATTGGTGAAGTGAAATGAAAAAATTACTTGTTTCAAAAAATTTGAACAAATAAAAAATAAAAAAGTGGGACGTGCAGATCTATTCACACCCTTTGCTATGAAGCCCTTAAATAAGATCTGGTGCAACCAATTACTTTCTGTTGAGTGTAGGGGGCAGTACTTTGATGTTTGGATGAAAAAACTTACCCAAATGAAACTGCCTATTTCTCAGGCCCAGAAGTTAGAATATGCATATAATTGTCAGATTCGGATAGAAAACACTCTAAATTTTCCAAAACTGTCAAAATATTGTCTGTGAGTATAACAGAACTGATATTACAGGCGAAAACCTGAGGAAAATCCAACCAGGAAGTGCCTCTTAATTTGAAAACTCCCTTTTCCATTGCATGCCTTCCCTCCATTTAAAGGGCTATCAACTAGATTCCTTTCCCTATGGCGTCCACATGGTGTGAACAGTCTTTAGACATAGTTTCAGCCTTTTATTCTGAAAAATTAGCGAGAACGATGCGTCAGTGGATGGCTGTTGTCCCCAGAGTTTTGCATGCACCAACAGCTTGGAGCAAACATTTTCTCTCTTTCTCCTATTGAAAAAGCTACGGTCTGGTTTAAATATTATCGATTATTCATTGTAAAAACAACCTGAGGATTGATTATAAAAATGTTTGACATGTTTCTACGAACTTTACAGATAGTATTTGGAATTTTTGTCTGCCCGTCATGACCTGCACGAGCCTGTGGATTTCTGATCAAAATAAATATAAATAAAGGTTTTTGGATATAAAATAATCTTTATTGAACAAAAGGAACATTTATTGTGTAATTGGGAGTCTCGGGAGTGCAAACATCCGAAGATCATCAAAGGTAAGCGATTCATTTTATTGCTTTTCTGACTTTCGTGACCAATCTACTTTGCTGCTAGCTGTTTGTAATGTTCTATCTGCTGAGAGTTATCCTAACATAAACGCTTGGTTTGCTTTCGCTGTAAAGCTTTTTTGAAATCTGACATGCCAGGTGGATTAACAACAAGCTAAGCTGTGTTTTGCTATATTGCACATGTGATTTCATGAAAATTAAATATTTGTAGTAATTTAATTTGAATTTAGCGCTCTGCAATTCAGCGGATGTTGACGAAAATGATGCCGCTAACAGGATGGGTGCGCCAAGAAGTTAAATAGAGTCCACCTGTGTGCAATCTAAGTGTCACATGATCTGTCGCATGATCTCAATATATATACACACCTGTTCTGAAAGGCCCCAGAGTCTGCAGCACCACCAAGCAAGCGGCATCATGAATACCAAGGAGCTCTCCAAACAGGTCAGGGACAAAGTTGTGGAGAAGTTCAGATCAGGGTTGGGTTATAAAATATACATTATCAAATAAAATAAAATATCTGAAACTTTGGCCATCCCGTAGAGCACCATTAAATCCATTATTAAAAAATGGAAAGAATATGGCACCTCAACAAACCTGCCAAGAGAGGGCTGACCACCAAAACTCACAGACCAGGCAGGGAGGGCATTAATCAGAGAGGCAACAAAGTGAGCAAAGATAACCCTGAAGGAGCTGCAAAGCTCTGCAACAGAGATTGGAGTATCTGTCCATAGGACCACTTTAAGCCGTACACTCCACAGAGCTGGGCTTTACGGAAGAGGGGCCTTAAAAAACCATTAAAGAAAGAAAGAAGCATACACATTTGGTGTTTGCCAAAAGGCATGTGGGAGTCTCCCCAAACATATGGAAGAAGGTACTCTGGTCAGATGAGACTAAAATTGAGCTTTTTGTCCATCAAGGAAAACACTATGTCTGGCACAAACCCAACACCCCTCATCACCACGAGAACACCAACCATGTTTTTCATCGGCAGGGACTGGGAAACTGGTCAGAATTGAAGGAATGATGGATGGCGCTAAATACTGGGAAATTCTTGAGGTAAACCTGTTTCAGTCTTCCAGAGATTTGAGACTGGGACAGAGGTTCACCTATCAGCAGGACAATGACCCTAAGCATACTGCTAATGCAACACTTGAGTTGTTTAAGGGGAAACATTCACATGTCTTCCAATTGAGAATCTGTGGTTTAACTTAAAGATTGCTGTACACCAGCGGAACTCATCCAACTTGAAGGAGCTGGAGCAGTTTTGTATTGAAGAATGGGCAAAAATCCCATTGGCTAGATGTGCCAAGCTTATAGAGACATACCCCAAGAGACTTGCAGCTGTAATTGCTGCAAAAGGTGGCTCTACAAAGTATTGACGCTCAAGTTTCTGTTTTTTAGTCTTATTTATAATTTGTTTCACAATAAAAAAAAATGCATCTTCAAAGTGGTTGGCATGTTGTATAAATCAAATGATATACAAACCCCCAAAAAATCAATTTTAATTCCAGGTTGTGTGGCAAAAAAAATTGAAAAATGCCAAGGGGGTGAATACTTTCGCAAAGCACTGTATACGTATATAAAATTGGATTCACTCATACCTGATGCCATTTATAAAATATTTGACACTCAAGAAGTAAGACACATTGCAGAAAGTTTGAAAAGTCTAATTTGAATTAAATCTCATGCAGAATTGTAAGCATGTAGACCGGCAAACTGTCAAAAGATAGTCATATACACGTGCTGGGAGTTGTAATTAATGTTTGTAACTTTTCGGCTTCATGCTTCTGCTTGGATGTCAAATACGTTTTCATGAATTTGGCAATGTAAATTTGGAGCCCATTCTTTGCCTGCAAAAAATAGTGCATCATTTTCATAGGGTATAATGCCTGAACAGTGCGTAATCCACTGGAGTTGGTGTTCGATTTGCATCAACATGACTGAAGGCTTTGAAACACTGAAGATACGTACACAGAAAGTCCTTGTTACGATTCACACACACAGGCAAACAAACACACACACACACACCTGTTCTCCTTGGCCATGTGTGTGTCTGAGGTAACTCTGTTATGCGTGAAATGGAGAGCAGTATGCACCTGAAGGCACGGGTCAACACAGTCCCAAGAGTTGCCATCAGCCAAGGGCCTGAGTAACATCCAGCTGTTAACACACACACACACACACACACACACACACACACACACACACACACACACACACGTACACGCACACACGCCCACACACATACACTGGCCCCCAATCCCCCATCCCCAAAACACGTGCAAATATTGGACTATAAATTGTGCCAAACTGTATTATACTTATGGTAAAATGTTTATTACATTCTACATTTACTTCATGTTCATATGTCTAGAAGGAACCTGCAAGTAAGCATTTTGTTGGATGGTGTATACTGTACATACGACTAATAAAATGTGAAACTTGAAACAACGTACTGTCTATGTCAAATATACTGTTTTTAACTCAAATAAAATATTTACTAGGCCTATTGTTTATCAGTCTCTCTAGGAATCCTCCCCTCACAATTTTCAAATGTACCCAATGGAATGTGGGCTTGCCATAGAGGCAGTGGCGACCCGTCCATTTTTTTTTAGGGGTTGCTGTCCTGTTTTGCATGTTATCTTGGCTTTAATACGTGTCACATATCAGTTTGCAAACAGTGTATATATAATTGAGTTAATAAAGCCACATACAAACATGGTCTCATTTTTGTTTTCTTGAGTAAGGGAGTTTCAAAATGCAGGTGTTTCAGCCTAGCTCAGTGCTTTCTGTGGTGTTGGGGCAAGCCAGCAGGAAATACGGAGCGTTGCGCCATGATTGGCTCTGTGTTCGGTCACTCATGGGGACACTATATCACCTCCAAGTCTAATGGTAGAGCTTGAAAATTCAAGCCCCTTGGGTGATGCCTAAGAGTTACATGTGAAGTGCCCAATGAAAAAGGCTCAAGTTAATTGGCCACAGATAAAATTATGTCAAATCACATGATATCTACAGTATCTTTAATTGGACTGTCAACATCATACTTTCAAAATCTTAGCTAGCAGTCATCATCATCAATCTACTGGCAAATCCTTTTTAATACTTGTCATATGAAGAAAAACAATTAAGAGAAATCATATATAAAATGTATTGGTGCTCATTGGCCATTGGACATAAACATTACACATCTAGTTGGATATCGCAATTTTGAACAATGAGGGGTTTGGAGGGAATCATTGTGACTAACTGCAAGCATTGCAAAGCAATCATTAGCCTGCTATTCAGTGGAGTGGTTGTGTGGTCCCAAGTCTAAGATTAAGGGTCTCTCTTCCTAGTTTAAAATTATAAACATTCAACATTGGCCATGGTGTCAATAAAGCATGATTTGTGCCACTCTCAAAACAACTATTAATTTGGAACTTCAAAATCTGACTTTAGTGAGTTCAAGACAACTGGGAAATTGGGAAAGATGAGCTATGACTGGGAAAATACGTTTTGAACTTTCATCCAACTCGGAATTGTACGCTCCGAACTCAGGTCTCTTTCTAGAGCTACGACCTGAAGATCACTGATGTCATCATGACTCAACTTGTTTTATTGTTGAGTTCCCATTTGTCTTGAAAGCACAATAAATCCAGAGAATGCTATATTTGATGACAAATTCTGATGACAAAAGTTTGCCACGAAGGACCGCTGCGCCACCTTCCTGTTCAAGTGAGCACAGCACAACAAGGTTGTCCAAAATGTCTTCTATGCTGCTGCATAAATGATCTGATATACCAGGAAAATATGTATACTGTAGCTAAGAAAGTAATACTAATTGCACTTTGTGTAGTACGCTGTTAGTAACCCATGTGCCTCATCCTAAAAATGTGGTCTATTTTCACCTCTTAATTCTGCCTACTGTTATGACTTGGTGGTGCACATGTAGCCTATAACTTGTTTTTGAGAAATGTAATGATCGAATATTGTAAGAGCTTTCATTTCTCATTTCTGACTTGGTGTACAGGGAGAACACTGTAAGAACGACCCATGTTCTGAATTCTGTTGCTGTACATTTCAAAAGGGCTGAACAAATAGTTATATTGACGACGTCCGTTCATTAATGTTATAATCAGAATTACGGATTGCTCCTTTTCCGCTTGTCGTCCCCTTATGCCATAGTTTGTACATCTCAATCGTCAGTAGAAGCCATATTTGTTTCAGCAAGTCAGCCATATCAGCTGTTTTTTTTAAAGGTAGTAAATGAGGCTGAATGTTTCGCTGCCAAACAAGCCTCTGCAGATAGCCAGGTGTAGCAATGGTCAGGTGTTGGGACTGCTGTTGGGACTCTGCTGTTGGGACAGCTTTATGTAGGCCCAAACAGTTTCTGGGCACCGTCATACTGCAATTCATGTATTATTTGGTGTTGTGTTGTGTAGTGGCTTTTCAGGCATGCATCCCACAATTATTATTATTATTTTTTAAATCGCCACTGCATTGAGGAACTACATCACGGCATACATCACAACCTTATCCGCTTGAAGAAAAAAAATAGTAGCTAGCAAGATGGAGATCACAGAGGTTATTTTTAATGAGTGTGTTTCGCAAGTGGATAGTTTGCATCAACTACCTTCCCTAAAACCACTGCAAAGGTTCTGCCTGCAAACTTTGTTTTAGAATCACGATATCCTGGCATGTCTGCCTCGTGATTTGTTGGGAGAGTTGTCTTTTCCTTATTGAAGTTGTTTAAAGAGTCCATCATTCAAACCAGACCCTAGTCACGGCTGTTGCCTAGGGTCGGGCTTTCGAGACTGATTATTTATCCTCTCTCTATCCAGCCTCCCTCATTCATTCAGTCATTCATTACTCACTCCCTCATTTATTCAGTCACTCATTACTCACTCTGAGTAGATTAAAACAACATTGATTTTAGATAAACATTTAGTATTGCATCAATAAAATCAACATCACCAATCAAATCCATCGATGTATGTTCATGCTTCAGAACTGTGCATTTCAAAACAGGAATAGAGAGACCTCTCAGATGTGCATAAGCACATTGCAATGTCAATGTGTCCCAAACCACACAGAACTCTGTCCTCTTCCCCTGTTTTGAGTAGTGGGGTTATGGCGGGGGAGTGCACTACGGTTTATGTATTTTGGAATCAGAAGAGAAAGGCTCCCCTGAATAAATCATCAGCACATTTGCGAGCCATCACCGTCACACACAGGGAGATGAGAGCCGCATTGCCCCAAATATATCCCCTACAATGCTTTTCAACAAGGCAACTAATTAGCAGAAGAAAGGTCAAGTAAATACAATGTGTGACTAGAGAGAGAGAGAGAGAGAGAGAGAGTGTCTGGAAAAAAAGTTAGAAAAGAATATCTCACATATATTTAGTCACTTTTGGACCAATGCCAAATATATATTTTTTTCTCACCACTAGAGCTGCTAGGAGCATGCAAATGGTGGCTTAATATTTAATGAAATGCTTATGTTGCAGCACCTGGACACATTCACTCAGCCGTCCAACCAGGGCCCTCCCAGGAGGGTCATTACCGCAGCCATTTGCAGAGGCCAGAGCCCAGGCCTGGGTGCCAGCCATGATGCCAGTCCTCTGGAATCGACGCTCACTAAAACAGCAGGGGAGGGAGATGCAATGCTGCTGTGACCAGCGCCTGAGATGTGTGTGCGCACGAGGGAGAGAGAGAGAGAGAGAGAGAGTGAAGAGGAGAGAGAGTAAAACATGGTGGTGCAGTGTATTCCCAGTGAGTGTGGAAGAAAGTATAGCCCGGGGCTTCTCTCCTGGCATTTAAACACTGCAGTGGTCCAACAGGGGCACATTCAGCATGGTGAAAACAGACTGAAATGTCCATACTTGTCAACACAATGTGTGAAGATGCCTCCTCTGCAACCTTCTGCATGTATACTGTACACACTGACACTATCAAGCGCACACACACACATTGTGTAAACACATTATTTTGGGATCAGCGATGAAACATGGGAGTACAAAAGAGCCAAATATCTGATAGGTCATAGAGACAAATTGCACTCATGAGTCCTTCACACACAGACTTACACACACATTCATGGCCTTTTTCCCTGGGATGGCCTGGCTGGGAATAATGCTGCTTTAATGCATCCGTACACCTCCCGGCTGCCTGAATGTCCGGCCCAGACAGACACACACACACACTCGTCCCTGGGTAAGTGAACCCCCAGCCTAATGGAGTTTAATTACTCCCACCACATCCATCACAGCTCCAGTAGGAGCCCACAGTATTTTATCACCACTTTTAGGGGTTATTAGTACAAATACACTGTCACACTGCATTACCAGAGGAGTGCTTAAGGTGCCATCCCTCCCGAACATTCATTAAAATCTCTATCAATATCTATCAGCGCCCCACTCCCATTAGAGAAGACAGAGCAACTCTTCCCCCTCGCCCCAGCCGGCCGCCGACACAGCTCACACCTCTAAAAGTTTTCAGTCCGTTTATTGCCCCCCTCTTCCTCTGTTCCACCCATAGCCGGGCGATTGATGGAGACAGAGGCTGGCAAGGACACCAGTGGCAGCGGCTTTAAGAGATCACGTCCTGAGAAACATGGATCAGATGACTACTTTTAGTGGAAGCAAAGCACATTATTCACTCTGCACCTTTACCAACTGGACAAAGGTGAGGGGATTATGAAAGACTATGCTTTTGCAAAGTTTCTTAAAAAAGGGACAGTTTGCAGTTTTGGAGAAAGAACTAAGTGGGGCATCCATCACATAGTATTGGACACCGATTCACAGTACATTACAGTATCAGAACTGACATTCTGACAGAGTCTAATGGGTCGTTATGGTTAAGGCCTTTGAACAATGTTGGCAGTGTAGTTACTGCCCATATCTGAATGAATGTATAGTGGTTGTACCCTAATAGCTTTCATCAGATAGACAGAGAAGTTGAAAAAGCCTGACTCCTCTAAAGTGGCAGCTGTTGTGTACGGGCGTTGATGCCTCTAAATGTTATTTCCAGGTAAACGCACACAGTCTGGGGCCCTAAGTGGCACAATTAGCATCCTTACATGTCTGTTTACGTATAGGACACACACACCTGGTGCGGTTACCTTGTGGATGTTCCCCTATCATCCCCCTATAAGAAATGCTATCCACCATCCAGCTACTACTTTCTGTTCATGTCTGTTCCACTTTCAGCTCTCTGGGTCATCAGCTTGAGTGAGTTCCTTTACTTTAGAGAAGACTTAAAGTTCAATCGGTTCCCGGGTCAGTCCACCTCTGACCAGGTGACCACATTTTTCCCTTTTTTTTCGGCCACAAAATTCAAATCTAATGGTGGATTCCCCAAGCTCTCGTTATTCTGTTGAACATATTTTATAATGAAATTAAATGGCAGCGTTATGGAAGCTGGAATTTGACCCCTGGTGCTCAGACAATGCAAAGGTCAGGGAAATGTATTTTACTGGGGGGAAGACAGAGAAAATTTTACACTGAGAGATTGAGAATGAAATATTGCAAACCATCAAAATAATGTAACTTGAACCTCTCTTTTCAACTTCAAGTATTTCACCAGTTGATGCATTTCATATAAGTCAAATATTCATCACTACACTAGATTTACTTTATTTATTTTGCTTTTCATACATGTAATGAGATCTAAATTTAAGTAAATAATATGTTAAATGTACTACATGCTATGTGTTTGGGTCATTTACAGTGAGTTTGAAAAGTATTGGGACAGTGACAATTTGTTTGTTGTTTTGACTCGGTACTCCAGCACTTTGGATTTGAAATGATAAAATAGCAATGAGGTTAAATTGTAGACTGTCAGCTTTGAGGATATTTTCATCCATACCTGGTGAACCATTTAGAAATTAAAGCACTTTTTCTACATAGTCCCCCCCCCCCCTTTTTTTTTTACCAAAAGTAAAGCAATGCAAATTCACTCGTGTGTATTGAAGTATTCGGTCCAAAATCACAAGCACACAATGATTATACCAAGCTTGTGACGCTACAAACTTGTTGAATGCATGTGCTGTTTGTTTTGGTTGTATTTCAGATTATTTTGTACCCATTAAAAATGAATGGTAAATATATATGTTTTTTTATTTTTTATATTTGTATTATTTTTTTATTTTTATTTTTTATTTTTATTATTATTATTTGTATTGCAACAATAATAACAATATTACACATCAATACAGGGACATTCCTGTGAATTCATCATTTATATGTGACAAGGCAATGAGACATTAATAACAGACATTCAGAGACATGACTTCTAATAATTTTTCCAACTTTATAAGTTTCACAAGTTTGAGGGATTTATAAAATTGTAACAGTTCAATTAAAAAAACGCCAAAATAAGGAATTTTTCCACCCCATTTACATTTGTGAATATAATATTTGGCCAAGAGAATAATAATGTTAATAAAATAGTTATGATTGGAATTACAAGGATAAGCATAATGCCATTTAACACCATCAAAAGGTAAACATAGGTCATTCTGGAGATTTTATACACAACCATTCATGAATTTCAATCCATAGTTTACTAGAATGGCGGTATGAAAAAAATAAATGCTCTATAGATTATTAATCAGAGGAACAAAAAACACAAGGCATTTTGTCAAAATTGAATCATTTGTGCAAGAAATCATTAACAGGGTAGATGGAAGAAAAAAATAATAGTTGCTTTAACTTTTGGGATAACTGGACAATTAAGGTATAAGTTAGTCGCTTTTGGCCATAGCATGGGTTGGTCACTTCCATAGCAATATATTGAATTATGATCACCCTTATTTACTTCATTAACTGCCGATCGTATCCACTTATTGTTGAATTTTTTTATCTATTTTTTTGAGTCAGTAATTTGTAAACTTAGAAAAGTAGGAACAAGCTCATAATATAACAAAGTGTTCTTAATGAGTCCAAGTAAAGGACGTGGAATTGCTTTGCAAACGGTCATCTATTCTCTCTGAGTAATATTAACCTGAAATTGACCAATGAACTCATCAAACGAGGAAAACTCTCCAGTGTTGTCTAACAAACCACATACAAGATTAATACCCTTGTCAAACCAAAGGCCTTTGAAAATGGGTTTCCTATTAATTTTAATACTCTATTCCAAATCAATTTCACAGGTAATTTTGGAGGGTGAAAATAACATTTTATTTGGAATGCATGGTAAATAATGTATTGTTTCATTTTGGAGTTATTTTTTATTGTAAATAAGAATAGAATGTGTTTCAAAACACTTTTACATGAATGGAGATGCTACCCTGATTTCGGATAGTCCCTGAATGAATCGGGAATAATCGGGAATAATGATGAGTGTGAAAGTTACAGATACACAAATATCATAGCCCCAAAACATGCATAAGGGAGGTTAGCATTTTAGGGGGTTATGATATTTAAGCCTCTGTAAATATGAATTAGAAAGATCATGCTAAAAAGGAAGAAGAAAGTATGTTTCACTGCACACAGGTCAGAAAGGTCAAAAGACAAACCAATCATGGCCTTTTGGATGATAATAAACTGTATAAGCCGTCTAAGGGCCAAAGAGGAACCCATTTTGTGTAGCGTATGAATATAATCCCAACGTATGTCTCCCACTACAAAGGACTTGAAACATATGCTTGAAGACACATCTAGTGCGGGTGCATCGGGGGAGAATAGGAAATCTATTTTTTTGTTTTTGGGCGATTGCATTTTTAAATGCCCTCCTCTGATCTGAGACATACTGCTGAACTCAGCTGAACAATGGGCCATAGTGTGTAAAAAAAGAGCAACTGTACCCACAGCAGTGCTTAAAACACAGACAAAACCTTATTGTACTGCAATAGGAATATGTTCACAAAGCAATGATCTAGAGTGACTTAGATTCCAAATAACTGTAGGTCTGCTTTAAAATGCAATAGATTGCTGATGCTGATGGATAAAAAAAAATAGTTCTGCGATCAATTAAACCAACCAGCCAAAACAATCAAATAATGCACTGGATAAATTATGCCATCATACAAAATCTAAGGCTTATTGCCTGGGCATGGTGCCAATGCACAAACACATTGCTACACTTGTTATGCTAAATAGTTTAAATAAGTCTACATATTTCTGGTAGAAATAACACCTTTGCCATTGACACATTTTGTGCTGTGTGTGTGAGAGAGAGTGCGTGCGTGTGCATGTGTGTGCGTGTGTGTGCTAACACATCTCCTCAGGTAGTGTCAGGCAGCTAGGCCACGTCTCAGCTGAGAATTCTGGGAGTGAAAAAGACATGCGATGAGAGGAAGAGGAGGAGAAGGAGGAGGAGTGAGAACCTCTGGCCACCTGCCACTCATCTGGGCACCTTCCTAAGCAGGGCAGAAAATCAAACACGCTGGGAAAGAATTAAATAAAAGAGAGGAAGAAAAATTATTTCTTATAAATAGCTGGGCTCGCCAGAAGGCAGAGGAAATGAGAGCAGCGAGCGCTGGAGAGGAGCTTGAGCTTGACACGGGGCTTAAAATTGAGAGGGGGCGGAAAGAGGGACCTACTGCGCGAAAATGTCTCCAACCAAAGCACGGATTAGTGTTCCAGCCTCCTCCACTGCCAAGATCCGCCAGAACAACTAATCACCTTCCACAGCTTTTTTCTCTTATTCTCCATCCCTTCTTTCTCCCCTGCACTTTAAAGTATCATTTCCCCCTCACCGTCATTATGCCTAAAATTAAGCAGAGAATGTTCTGCCAGGGCCGATTAGACACATCAGACTATCTGTGCACAGTGAGGTACTGCTGCTGCTGAGTGTTAGTCACTGACTGTCTGTCTGCCTGTCTGTCTGTATGCTATGTTAAAAGGCAAGTGGACTGCAACTCCAAACGAATCTACATAGAGGTGTAGCAGATAAATGATCTCTCTCTCCCTCTGTCTTTTCCCCCCTCTCGCCATCCTTCATTTTCTGATGACCTTTCATTCTCTTCCCTTTTCTGTCCATCTCCCTCTATCCCTTCCTCACAATCTATTTCTCCTCGAAATATGGTGGCAGCGATAAGAAATCCTGCAGAAACCAAATAAACAAGTCAAAGTGATCACATAAAGATCAGTTGGCGGATCAGAAAGACAGGAGCGATTATGCCTTCATTCTCCCTGGTCGTTGTAGAGCGTTCCAGAATGTTGGGAGTTAAAGAGTCACTTCATAAACAGATGCCTGGCATGCAATTTCACCGGGGGAGTGTGAATACATTTCAGCTATAAATACTCCCGTCTTTGTATAGGTGCGAGCAAATGTAATTAGACACTGCAACAGAAAACCTACTTGTGTTCCTCTCTGTCTGCATATTTTGTCAACAAATAGTGTGCTACAAAGGCAGATCGAGCCTGCATATTCATTTACAAAATAACAGTTTGCTGATAAGGCAGAGGCATGTGATAATCAATTAGCTAAATGTTAGACAAAAACCAAGCTGCTTTTTGGCTGTTTGGTGTTTGAGAAGAAAACAAAATGTATACTTCAGCAAAACACTTTCGGCTCTGAATATGCATTCCACATTAGCCCAGCTGAGACCAAAGACAAAGAGGGAAACAGGAGATATATTTGTAATGAGTTAGTTTTGAGGGTTGTTTGACAGTACAAAGAGTTTGTTTTACAGAATGGAAGAATGGTGTCTAAATGCACCTGGTATTGCTTGTGTTGTTTCTAAACACACATTGGTGAAAATGAGCTTGCCACATAAATGTGGGTCAGAAAGCAAAAGGATATATTGACAATCAGAAACATTTCAGTAAAAATATTTTGACAAAGGATCGGCCCCCTAAATTTTCGCCTAAAATGACTTACCCAAATCTAACTGTAGCTCAGGCCCTGAAGCAAGGATATGCATTTTCTTGGTACCATTTGAAAGGAAACACTTTGATGTTTGTGGAAATTAGAAAATAACGTAGGAGAATATAACATATTAGATCTGGCAAAAGACAATACAAAGAAAAAACTACTGTTTTTCTGTATTTTTTTGTACCATCATCTTTCAAATGCAAGAGCAAGGTCATAATGTATTATTCCAGCCCAGGTACAATTTAGATTATGGCCGCTAAATGGCAGCAGTGTATGTGCAAAGTTGCAGACTGATCCAATGAAGCATTGGATTTCTGTTCAAATGTTGTATCAAGACTGCCCAAATGTGCCTAATTTGTTCATTAATAACTTTTCATGTTCAAAAACGATGCACTCTCCTCAAACAATAGCATGGTATTAATTTCACTGTAATAGCTACTGTAAATTGGACAGTGCAGTTAGATTGACAAGAATTTAAGCTTTCTGCCATTATCAGATATGTCTATGTCCTTGGAAATGTTCTTGTTACTTACAACCTCATGCTAACCGCATTAGCCTCCGTTAGCTCAACCGTCCCACAGGGGACCCACCAATCCTGAAGAAGTTTTTAAGGCTAATATTAATACTATATAATAATACTAATACTATATTGGCAGACTTTGACATCCTGTATCCAATCTATTTTTGTGTGCAATCTAGAGTTCTTTTTCAACACAGTAGGCTAAATAGTTTTCAATATATATCATTTGAGCACAGTTTGATAAGAGTGATAAATGTTTTTAGTTCTACAGTATCTTCATGATCCTGGAGAGAATGCATTGAGAGACAAATGAAATGATCCCTGCATACTTGCAAATGTCCCATCAAACATGCAAGTAATTTACAATTAAATTCCATAACAGGAAAGTATAATTGTACAGCATGACCAACGTAATTGAATTGTTCTACATGTGCAGTACTGTTATGCATTTCCACTGGTGCCAGTATTAGTTTATTGTCTGTGGTAATACAGTAGTTGTCTTTCTATTAGTTTGTAATTAGTAGCACTGTATATTATCAGTAGTAGTAATAATATTTAGTATAAGTAATAATACTGATTAGATATTTTGACTTATAGTACACACACTTATATACACATACACACACACTTATAATACATAATTTAATAATCATAATTATAACCATAATAAGGAATTTAATTTAAAAATATATATATATTGTACATGTTGTCTGATGTTTTCTTTGCATGTTCTAGTCAGAACATGCCTGTGGTTTGTAAAATGTCATACCACTACTGTACCATTTCTCTCTTGAACTACAGTACCTCCCCATGCCAGGGCACCTTGCCCTCTTCTGGCCAGATATCGAACTACCACTGACCCTGCCACCGTGTTTCCAGCAGGCAGCCCCTGGCAGGGAACAAAGGCAGAGCACTGTGACAAAGAGGCCTATCACTCTCCCCCAAGGAGGAGGGAAGAAGGGAAAGGGGATACCTAGTCAGTTGTACAACTGAATGCATTCAACTGAAATGTGTCTTCCACGTTTAACCCAACCCCTCTGAATCAGAGAGGTGCGGGTGGCTGCCATAATCGACATCCACATCTTCGGCGCCCGGGGAACAGTGGGTTAACTTCCGTGCTCAGGGGTAGAACAACATATTTTTACCTTGTCAGCTCAAGGATTTGATCCAGCAACCTTTTGGTTACTGGTCCAACGCTCTAACCACTGTGGTAAGAGGTTTCATGATATAGAGGGATAGTAGTGGAGATGAGGATGGTGGTCCACTCAGAAGAATGGACTGAGAAAAACAATTTCACTAAGGGGACGTGTTGATGGACATCAATAAAACTATTCTCACCATTATATCCTAACATTCTTTAGCAATCAGACCGTAACTGTACCAATCAAAGATCAGATCAACTGGACTGCTCTAATCTGAATGTGTTGTGTTTTGTAAAAGCAGACATTTTGGAGAAGACTTGGAGATTTCTCCTATTTCTCAGAGCTTCCATGGACAACAATGGTAAAGATAATGACACATCTTAAATATGATCATCACAAAACCTGAAACTCAGACTAGAAGTGAAATAAAAGTAAGACAATATAAGGTGGTTCCTTTCACATCCAGACGTCCTTGGCTGAGGCCCAGCCAGGCAGCCGCGATGGTTTCAGGAGGAAGAGAGTAGCACATTTAATTTCCCCTTTGTTTTGATTCGCTTCCACGGCAAGGCAAGGTCTTTCATAATGACACCTGGACTGTGAAGAACTTCATCCCAAGCTTGCTATCTCCGCCATGTGACAATGCGATGCTTTGTTGCCAGGAGGATGGAAGGCGCTTTGAACTGCAGACTGACAGCGCGGGGGAAACCGTTCCAGCGTAAATGTAAATTATTGTTACTTACACGTTTAACCTGACACCTACAATCCCATTGAGGACCCAGAACAGGAATTCTGACATCATGTTGCCCTCTTTTGGTCGGCATGTGCAACTGCAACGCTCTCCTCACTGCAACATGTCCCTTACCCCAACAAGATTAGATGCAAATCAAATGTATTATAGAATTAACTCAAGCAAGTGACAAATATTTCAAAAAATGTTAATTGTAGATTAATATTAAAATAAAAGTAAAAATGTCAACGTTTTTAGGTAGCTGACTGATAATATACCAACGAATGATATGATTTTGTTCATCTGAAAATGGATCACAAACACAACAATGGGATGCATTTTCTTCTACCAATCCCAGAAACTAACTAATTCATGTAACCTGTGGAAACACCTGCTAATATTCACACGTCTCTCTATCCACTAGTGCTTGAGAACAGACTGAGTGCTAATGAACTGACCTCCAAGCAGCCATGACCACATCTTGTAGACAATAAACTATACAGTCAGACCAGCCAAATTCTGATCTGAGATCAGCAACAATTCACCAGCAGCAGTCATATTACCAAGGTGATCAAAGAAATCTCAGTCATCTACGCTACACTACAGAGACAGCATGCCCTCTTTCAGCAGGAATTCAAGCCTCTCCCGGAACTGTTTAACATAAATAAAACACTTAAGATAACGCACACTGTTTAAATTCCCCAATATCCTCCTGCTCTCTCTCTCTTTTCTCTCTCTCTACTTTCTGTCTCTCTCCACATTACTTTCCCAACTCGCATCCCTCTTCCCTCTCCTCCTGCAGATCCCTCCGTCCAGGGCTCACCAGGGCTCGCTCACTCACTCTCCAGCATCCAACTCCTCTCCATCTTCTGCAAAAAGAAACATAGATCTGAACCGTAAGTCTCTCTGTATCCTTTCACACTGTCGCCACACCTATCTGTCTGTTTGACTCCCCTGCTTCCTTCCTTGTCTTCCGCCCAGTAAGGAGACGTGGAGAGATGGGCAGTTTATTTGGTCATCTCCCCCAACTGCAGGTCTAAATAAAGACGCTCTTCAAATTCCATTACACGTTAGATAGTCTGGTGCAGTGAAACGATTATCTGTAAAATGTGATTTAAGCAGCATACCGTAGTGAGATAGGGAAACAAGACAAAGCATGTTTGGTGACAGGTTTCCCTGTTGAGTATTCCAATGCCTCATGCTACGTTGTTTAACAAGACTTGGAATTCATTTTCTGGCTCGTACAATTCAACATACTAACACAGAATCGAAGTGAGTCACAGAGATTGCCAATAGGCAAACCTCCAAGTCATTTAGTCCAGATGCCTCACAGGCTGAAATGATAAGCCTCTCACAGCATATCATTATTGGCATAAGTATTATAATTACTTATGTTATTAATTTTGTCTTAATATGAGGATAATATGATATGTAATTCAACCCCTATTAAAGAGAGGGAAAATAAGATCATCACAAATGCGTCTCTTATGAAAATCAATTCCAAGTGAATGTTCCGATATCACCCAACCACTGCCCTGTGGTTTCCTCATGCATATCAACCAATCATTTTCTGCATTCATCTTGAAAAATATATAAATATATCAACACATCTCACAGTGACTCTGTCTGACAAAAAAAATATATGGATTTGTATTTCCTTGCAAACTATTTTAATAAAAAGCTATTGATCAGTGATCGAGCAGCTAGCCCATGGGCCCGGTGCACAGACCCCAGTGAGTCTAGATCATTATGTCCTCAACTGCTGCGTTCATTCACACAGATTTGGTCAATAATGGTCTGGCAAGCTTCAGGCTCCGTTATCGTGATGACTCCACAGCGTTCTCAGCTCTGACTGAAGACCCTGTTCAATCGAAACCATTACAGTGTGTATGACTTCCTTGGTAACTCAGAAATAACATTGCATTTATGCAACAAGACAGCATCTGATTTCAATGAATAATACCTGGCATTAAACTTGGATTAACTGGATTTCCTGGTTACCGTTTTTGATTGGACAGGGCACTCAGTTTCACCCGACAAAAAATTTGTCCGATAGATGACTACATAGAGCTAAAACTTTTCACTACTCTATCAGGGCTGAGGTTAAACCATAGCATACTACAGAGACAAGTCCACAAAACAGACACACAAAGTAAAATGCATGCACAGCCCTATTCTGAAAGAAAGGCCTCTGATTTAATACAGTCTGTGAAAGCTATTGGAAGGTGGGCACAGGCACACACACACGCACGCACGCACGCACACACACACACACACACACACACACACACACACACACACACACACACACACACACACACACACACACACACACACACACACACACACACACACACACACGCGCACACACACGCACACACGCCACACTCACGCACGCACGCACACACACACACACAGACGTTTGAGTAAGTATCAAAGCCCGGGCCAACCAAGACAGTTTTAATTATCAGGTACCATCCTTCTGCTATGATTTCAATTTTAGCAAAACGTGGTAATGATATTCAAAATGCCTGCTGGCAACGACACTTTCTCTCCTGTCTTTTCTTTTCTTTCGATGAAAATGTGAATACTTCAGTTTATAGCCTTATTTATCCCCCAGTCACTTTGTAAAACCTTTATTCTAGTGAACACATCTTTTAAATGCGAGACTCTCTGGAGAAATGGCAATAATGGTTTTGAGGTGGATCAATGCAGAATGTGTTAGTCTGCACTACAGAGACCGGCTTTAATAATAAAATAATTTATCCATTAAAGTGAACCTTCGTCTGTGCCAGAATAGGAGAGGTTGGTCCACTCTTCACGTAGCTAGCTATATGTGGAGAATCACTATGTTTTTACTGAGAGACAGATTAATGACAGTTTATTGGAAATTAAGCACTACTTTACTAAGCCTTACTTTACTAAAATAATTTACAGACCAATATCCTTCCTTGGATAACTTGAAGTTTACGAAGGTGAAATACAAAGGGATACCATGCAGAATGAACTTGAAAATAAATTATGAATCTGTTTGAAGTACATCTAAAAGCCATCTCTCCCCGGTGCAGCTATTTACAAGACACGTGGAAAATGACATTGGAAATAAGGCATTTGAGGTCGTTCCACCTCAAAAAGCACAAGAAACAGGATTTCGACACCCACCACGTCAAATTGTTCTGAAATTGTTTCTGTTGTTAGAAACAGATAAGTTTAGCATTCCCGTGAGATTATGTCATTGAAGTATCATTTGATCTCTGAGAAATGAAGTTAATTGATTGCATTCTAATCTTATCTTTTTCTAAGTACAGAAATATTTCAGAACAATCTGTGGCTTGCGGAAATGTCATGGAATTACGCTCTGATCGATTTATTAGATTACACAGTATAGTTCCTGTTTACATGATGGCTCCCTGATTATTGTTACGTTGTAACCTAATATTTAAAAAGACAAAGAATACTGACACATTGTTTTCCTTTGGTCAGTAGTGCTGAAGATAAGTGCTACGCTACTGTATCACTGGGCATGGCAAACCTAGCGTAGCCTACCGGCTAGATGGCTGTAATCCACATGTGGGGTGGAGGATACATAACAAGCACACTTCACTAATCAAATCAAGTGGAAATTATATATCTACACCCTGCATTTTCTCACCTTTTCATATGGGTTCCTCTAGATTATTTAATGGTATTGATATTAATAGGTATTACATCTGCTGTATGTTTTGGGGGATGTGTACATCTTAGCTTTTAGAGCACATAATGAGAGAGAGAAATGCTGACTGCTGGGAAATGGTTTTACCATAGAATGTTTGTCATGAGAATCCGTCCATAATCCATATAATGTTGTCACAGGCTCTGTGACAAGCTACTTTAGTTTGCTGTAGTGGGGCCAATTGCCCTGTATGATATCAGAGAAGTTAGCATATTGCTCCACGTTTCTGTTCAGATAACCACTAAACACTAACCACCCTCCTACTGTACGTCCATCAGTCAGCTGTGAGCAGTGGACTTTAAACAACAGTGCACTAAAGACAATTAAAGAGATACAACAACAGAAAACGCAAAACCTTTTACATTAAACCAGAGTCAGAAAACATTCACACTCAAGTTTGCAGGTTGACTGATGCAGTAGATTAAAGATATGCACACACACGCACATGAACGTGACACTCGCGCGCGCGCGCGCACACACACACACACACACACACACACACACACACACACAATCTTCTCTCACTGTTTCTTTCCCTGTTGAAACACACTTATTTAAACAAACACACACAACCCTGATTTCTCCCAAAACGTTTTTTTAGGTACTGTAGGTTCCCTGCTGCAACTAAACACTGGTGATATCGATTTGTTCCTAAGCCTACACCAGGCTGATCAAGCCCCCCCCTCTGATATTTACCCTCCCAGGGATAACCCCCTCACAACCATACAGGCCTCCCTAGCCCACATGACATCCAGGGAGAAAAGTCAATTATACACATCGTGCTTGGTCTCCCCGTAGGGGAAAGGAACCCACACTTTCTAATCCAATCAATTCATGTCAAACAGCTGGCTGGATTCAGCCCTATCTCTGAGCCCTGTAATCCAGGCTAAGACTTCACTCACCACGCCGCTCCACCTCAGCTCACCACACATCGGTGATACAGCAAATTAGAGTAAACACATACAGATGCACGGTAATAAACGCACATGTAAACATGGAATAAATGCACATGAAAACACACACACCCACACAAACAGACTTGTGCTCAGTCAAACAGACAAACAAGATTATACATTCACTTAATTACTAAACTTCAGTGTGAATGCCAAATTCATTATTATTATTATTATTTTTATTTTATTTTTTATTTTTTACTTTAATTTAACTAGAAAATAACAAATTCTTATTTACAATGATGGCGTAAACCAACCAAACCCGAATGACGCTGGGCCAATTGTGCACTGCCTATGGGACTCCCAAACACATCCATTTGTGATACATCCTGGAAACAAACCAGGGTGTCTGTAGTAACGCCTCAAGCACTGATATGCAGGTTTCATGCCTTAGACCGCTATGCCACTGGGGAGCGCAGTGGCTAGAACAAGACTAGAACAAGGCTAGGACAAGGCTAGAACAAGCAACAGAAAAAGCATGAAAACACACAGAAAGTCTTTATAATTATTTATTGAGATTCTTGTCAGGTAAGAACTCAAACAGAGCTTTTAAAAACAGCCATGTCATTTGATATGTCAGATAATCAGAACTCATATTATAGTACTTGGCAGCCCGCCCTCCTGCAGCATATGACATCTAACTCTTTGGCTTAAAAGTTTGGTCCAGAGAGCAGTTAAGTCGTGCTCAACACATCTATCAGACTGTTGCCCAGTCCTGTCAGTGCTCGCAGTAAATCAAGAGGAAGTGTGTGTATGTGTGTATGTGTTCGTTCATGTGCCCCATGTAAGCCTCTCATAAAGGGGGCTAAATAAGATGTACGGACCAGGGTCAGACTCTGGCACCCTGGGTTTGCCTGGTCAGTACTGATTCTGGGTCTGACTCACTTCACTACTTAAATTACGGAACTAATGCACCGGTGTGGGACCACTCAAATAAAGTACAGCAGGGATATTCAATTCAATTCGATTCAGCCGCGTGCCGATTTTTACTTGAGCGGATGGTCAGGGGGCCGAAACATAATTACAACTAATTTGTGGACTGCAAATTGACTGCAAGAAGCCCAAACAGATGTTTGACTAAAACATTAGAATTTCAAACCTTGCTTACATTTGTATACGGTCAGTATCTCTCTACTATGTGTGGGAATACTTTGGAACAGATTTCCAAAATCAAAATCACTTGGAGCTGATTTGCCGGTGTTTGCTTAGAAAACAGGCTCTCTTTTCTGAGGTGAGGGACTACAACACATTGTTTTCCCTACAAGCTCTCACAGCATCATGTCAGAATCAGACATTCATACGTGTTTCTCAAATGTCAAATTTCGAAGTAGGCTTAAATAGGCTTAAACAAAAATTTCAAGAACAACTTTCTATTTGCTGGATTCAAGCGTGCAACCTTTGGAATCAGAGGTCCACAACACCCGTGCAAAACCGAAACCTACTTGAAGGTAACAGCACTGTTACCCCTAATGGCCAGTGTCTATGTCATCTCCCAACATCCTCAGACATGGATGGACGTCAAATACTGACAAATATCACAAGTGACCTGCCTGTGTTCTTTCCACTTCATAGGTAACTCCTCATATCTTTGTGCGTCTTTCATTCTGTCTTATACTTTATTCTCTCTTGAAAATAACAGGTTCACACTTTGCACTGATGCAAATGTTTGGTAACTCAAACCATATGGATCTAGGCTATATTACTAAGTGTAATTGTCTAGCATGGATGTATAAAAAGCCTTTACAGCAGAGCACATCTTGGCACAAAAAAAAAGAAGTTGAAAGACCAGGGTAGCTGGATGGGGGGTCCCATAATACAAATAAGAAATAAGGCCAGAGTAGGTGTGGTATAAGGCCAATATACCATGGCTAAGGGCTGTTCTTGTGCACGACGCAATGCGGAGTGCCTGGATACAGCCATTAGCCGTGATATACTGGCCATGTACCACAAACCCCCGAGGTGCCGTATCGCTATTATAAACTGATTACCAATGTAATTAGAATAGTAAATCATATTTTTTTTCATACCCATGACATAACAGACATGACATGCCACTGCTTTCAGCCAATCAGCATTCAGGTCTCAAACCACCCAGTTTATGATTATACAATAAGGCCAGAAGGGGAGTGGTAAATGGCCAATCTACCCCAGCTAAGCGTTGTACTTATGCACGTCACAAAGTGGAGTACCTGGATGCAGCCCTGAGCCGTGGTATAGTGGCCATATACCACAAACCCCAGAGATTCCTTATTGCTATTACCAACGTAATTAGAGCAGTAGAAACATGTTTTTGTCATACCCATGGTATGATAAACGTCTGATATACCACGGCTGTCAGCCAATTAGCATTCGGGACAAACCACCCAAATGGCTGACATACAATGGCAACAAAAATGTGATATGTGAGATGAAAGTATGAATGACATACGTGGTAAGTGGTCAAATAAATGATAAACAGGTTATACCAGCAATCACACCAGCATTCAAAAGAATAACTAAAATAGAGTAAACCAAATGCAACCTACATTTTAGACAGTAACTTTTGTTTATAGTAGTTATGCCCATTTCAGCTCTTGCACAAGAATATGTCCTATATATTATCATTCAGAAC